>NC_134695.1:76539037-76784037 GCF_050947455.1 Rhinoderma darwinii
TAAAGCACGCAGGTCACATGTACATGAGGCTTCTGCAGATATCTGCTCAATGTGCACAGAGTCTCAGACCTGAATCTTTTGAACGTCTGAATAATAGACCCTACAACTTGAGTGCTTCATCCTGTCCAATAGGAATGCTCAGACCTTGTCCATTATAAGGAGCCTGCACATCGGCAGTGATCAGAGGTGGAGCGCGCTAAGGACTGAGCAGAAACCTGAACTGGAGTCCTACTCTCCCAGTGTTACGGGGAACCTTAGCATGGCACTGATGTATGACGTGGGGATTTGGCAGAATTTCCAGATTACATCAATAATTCTGACCTTGTGAGTCCGGAGGAGAATTAGTTGTGAATATTTCTATTGACTTGTGATTTTTCCAAAAATTCGATTCCATCGAATTGGTCGTCTGATTCTATTTGGTCTGAACAAATAGGCCGCAAATTTCATGTGCCCCGATTGCTCCGAAAACTTGTGTCTGACTCTCTGATGTCTTCGAGGACCCAACCTGTTTCAAGACCTTTAACTCATTAAGCATTAGTGATGTCATCCCTCATACCCCTCATGATTGTCTGTGCTAGAGGGAGGGTAAGCCCAGTAAGTTTTGGGAAGGCGGCCTGCAAGGCATTATGGGGTGGCCCTCTAGAGGTCATGTGATCTTCCGTCTAATCTGTATAATGGCAGGCAGCACTCGGCGGCTGCCAATTTGCTCCGCACACCCCAAGAGTTTCAGAATTCACTAAATCCGAAACCTTTGGCAATTTTTGAGTTTTATTTGTGTAGAATTAATTCGCTCATCTCCACTTGTGACGTGAACTTTGTCCACTTGCAATAAGCCCTTCCTGTGAACACTGTGGCCCTCACCAGCAGCATGAAGGGTCCTTATTGCAGATGAAAGCGTTGCTCAACATGCCGGCTGTCTCTGTGCTCGGTTTCAGTGACAAGTAACAGAGGGAAGCGCCGCGCCAGACTTGATGAAGTCTACGGAGCCGCCAGTGACAATGACTTTGTAGCATCATTTCCCGGGAGAAGGATTTCGTAGTAGCTGCTTCCTCGAGTCCTTGCTGGCGAATCATTTCTTATGTTCCATGACTAACGTTGCTTCCAGATAAGCCTTAGGCTTTCCAGCTGTTGGATCGCTGCTCCGGATCGCATAAATTACCCTGAACAAGGGAGAGACAAATGCATCCTGAGCTTTACCAGAACAAATAACATGACAATCCAACTTCCAAGGCCTCACCCCACACCGAGTAGAAAGAGGAGATCAGAATCACACAGAGAAACATTCTGCCGCTGGTTTCCTTCAGGGGAGAAATAAAACGTGCAGCGATTATTGCTTTTATTCCAACATGAGCCCGGACCAAGCGAAATACAAAACCGCGTGGTCTCCTAGTGATTATATCCCAGCTTGTTCTACTCAAACGATACAAACTCATATTCCGGACACTGAGACGTCCCACTCATGAGATGTTGTCGTATCTTTAAGCATCGGGAGCAGAACTCATGCACAATTTGCAGATTTAGGATCATCCTTGTCGCTTTATTTATCTAATAACATTTAACATGATTCTCAACAGCCAATCAGGTCCCCAAAAAGTTATTGAGTTTAGTCGATTCAGTTTCTAACAATTTAATTTGCGTAATTTTGATAACAAAGGAAAAGAGGGGCATTCGCTGGAAATAGTGGAGAATTCTTAAAGTTACAGCCCTAAAATAAAGACTTTAAACTCGTCTGCTATCATCAGGGGGAGCAGCACGTGGCCGCACATTTCTCCTATAGGTATTACATAGCACCCATGTGAATGGCCAACCATGCAAAACATAGTGGCCCTGAGTCCTCCAGTCTCATCGCAATGGTCCTCCACAATGGCTGGACTCAGGCGCAAGTTATCCTAATAGGCCCAACACTTTCATCTGGCTACAGACACTGGACAAATCTGGAGCTGTTTTTAGCCGTCCTGCGGCCTTAGGTGAAGAGTAAAATTATGGGAAAACATGCGGCATGCCCCATTGTCAAGAAGTGTCTTCAGACGTTGGCTCCGGCCGTGAGTATTTGGCTCCCATGTCTGATGACATTGTTGTGGAGCTTTTACAGGGGTGTCCTACTAGGTGTTTGCCTTTCTGCAACGGTTTATGACCTGGATAAATGAAATCCTGTATTGTTCTCCCATCTATAGTTGACACGCCATCCTTACAGTAATGTGTCATTGATCTTAAACAATCACAATGAGTGGAAATCCATGTGTCTGATCGCAGGTCGTACCGTGGACCTTCCTCCCACCCATGAGTCAGCGCAGTGATCAATAAGCTTGTTATAGCCATGGATTAAAAACTGTCTCTTTAGAGCATGTTCAATATATTCCCACGTCTCACCAGTAAGTAAGAAAACAGGATAAATCTCCAAAGACATTGCAGATAAGGAAGCTGGACAAGCATTGGCGTCTTTTAACATTGATGTTTTTGAATACCTTTCAGAATCTTGTAGAAAGCAACAAACTCCCAAATCCTCGACCACGTGAGGCTGAACCATCCATCAGAAGCAGAAATGTCCGGACTGGAGATTTATCTTATCCTGGACAGATTACGAGAAGACCCAAGTCATTGGAGAAGACGATTAGAATTGGAAAAGAGGACAACGGCAACAAGATGAACGAAGACAATCACAAGGATCATGGACAGCACATTGAGAAGTCTTCTCCTCTTCCACCATAACGGTCTCCTCCAATGATCGGCGTCTTTCCTTGAGCATGAGATACAGCTCCAGTCCGGTCGCTTCAGCTTCATGTCGAAGATTTGGTCAAGGATCCACTTGTTTGTTATTTTCCCATCCACGGGATTTTCAAAGGTCAAAAAATGCCAATACTTATCCGGTCCTGCGTCTTTTCTGGCCACAGCCAGGACAATTCTCAGCTTTGTTTTTATGGAAACGTTGTCACATTCGAGGATCTTAGACAGAACTGGTGCGTCCAATTCATCCAGGACTCCGCATAATTAATGATCATTTTTAGGTGACCGCGAGGTGACTGCTGTGGATGACGTCACTTGGTCTTTATTACGGCGCCGGTTTGAACTTTGTTTCATCGGCCATTTTCTGAAGGACGACAAACCTTCCAGAGCTGACTGTACTTCACTTCTAAATGTATTCAGTCGACACTTTGTTGTTGAAATGAATTGACTGTTTATATCGCTCCTTAGAGGAAGCTTGTGAGATTATGGCTAAATGTCAGCAATAATTAAGAAATATAGCTGTGCATTTTCTAAAAGGAAAAAATATAATAACTCCCAAGGGATAATCTTCGAATTGAAAAGTGATGTCCTTGTATGCTAAGGGCCAATCCTGAATTGATTGTGCTTTTTTAGTATATTTTTATGTGTGTTTGACTTGAGGTGCTCATTCTGTGCCTGATTCATTTAGAATATATCTGCTTAATGTTGGCGTGTTGTATGTCATTGCAAAGTGAGACTTTGGATTGTTCACCTAAAACAAATTGCATCGATAGCAGAGACGCAATATAATCTGCCCTACTTTACCAAATAGCCGTAAAATGTTCACAAACACAACACATTCCGTATTAATAGTAAAAGGGAAAAATAAAAAGTCAGGTCGAAAGACGAAGATAAAGGTAATCAGATATTCTGCTCACAGACAATGATACGAGAGGTCTGATTATCAGGAGCCCAGGAATCGCGCGGCCTTCATCTGCTACATAATCTGCACTCCTTGTATATGGGACCCGAGTAGTGTAAACTGTGCAAAACACAAAGGGGGGCACTTACATCAGCCAAAGAGAATGCTTGGTTGGTTAGTTGGTTGGTTGGTTAGTTAATTTGTTAGTTTATGAATCGATTTGTTGAGTGGTTGGTTATTTGGTTTATTGGTTGACTGCTTGGTTAGTTTCTTGGTTGGCTGGTTAGATGAGAGTCTTGTCAATTGCTTAATTGGTTGACTGGTTAGCTTGTCATTCAGTTGATTTGTTTGTAGATTGGTTGACTGCTTAGTTGGTTAGTTGGTTAAGTTGTTGCTTGGTTGGTTGGTTGGTTGGTTGGTTTGTTGGTTAGTTTGTTTATTGGTTGACTGATTGTTTTTTTTACTTGGTGGACTGCTTGGTTGATTAGTTGATTGGTTGAATGCTTGGTTGGTTATCTGGTTAGGTTGTTGGTTGGTTAGTTGGTTTTTAGGTTGACTGCTTGCTTGTTTGGTTGGTTGGTTGGTTGGTTGGTTAGTTAGTTAGTTAGTTAGTTAGTTGATTAGTTGGTTGGTTGACTGATTGCTTGGTTGTCTTGTCAATTGGTTGGTCTGTTTGGTTTATTGATTTACTGGGTTGTTGGTTGGCCAAATAGAACTCATGTCAGTTGGTTGATTGGTTGTTTTTTCCAGTTACGCCTTCATCATATGTTATAAATCTATTTATTCTATAAAAGTGTTTCCGCTCGCTCTGTTAGTGTCTCCCAGCTCGTCCACTCCACCACAATCTCTTCTGTGCTGTGACGTCTCAGGCAGTAGGACATTCATACCAGTCATTTCAGTTGCTAGACTTGGTGGTGTGTGCAGGTTAATGAACGCCTTAGTCTGTCCAGTCATGCGCCATTTTTAATATGACATTTCTTCTCTATGAATTGTTCATTTTCAGTCGCCTCCTAATCTAAGAGCAAACATTTTTATAAGCAGAGGCAGAACTTCAAGATCCGGGGCCCCAATGCAAAATCTGCAACAGGGTCCCCACTTATTATGTTGCATTTATGACACTGGTGTCTTCATATGTGGCAGAGGGTCTTTGGTTGCCCCCCAGAGCCGGAGTGTGACTGCTACATCTGCAGCCCCGATAGTAAGGATCTGTCCGGTCTGAACTTTTCTGTTAATTTTTCTCTCTTTTTAATGTTTGTTGTTTTTTGAAGATTTGTTTTACATATATTTGATCTGCACCCCCCCCCCCCCCCCCAGTTTAACCCCTTTATGCCATTAACTGGATTGGATTTTTGGTCTTCCTTTGTCATTCATACTTGGCCAGCTGGTGGCGCTGTTCTTTTACGCACACATTTTCCTAAACAATATCATTTCTTAATAAGGAATAAAATCCAAATCCCCCAGAAATGTATAGGAAAAATACGAAGTAAATATTAAAGGTTATTTGTAAATAGGGCAGATCATGGCTCGCAGTGCTCCCCGATTAGAGGAGTCGTTTTATTAAATATCCTTCTATAATCAATGTAATATTGTCGGCTCGTTAGTGGAATGTGACCTAGGAGCGGTACCTGATTATATTACCATTAATGAAGAATAAGAATTACCAGCCGAGAGCCGGAAGGTGGAGAATTAGAACTTTGCTTAAAGAAACATTGATGAATACGACACGCTGCGTTCGGTACATGAAGAATGGCTACAAAACGGCACCGGAAGCTGGAGAGGAAACAATTAGAGAGTATTATTTATGAGCGCCGCTCTCTCTCCTTTTGTCCATAACATAGATATTAATGATAAAACTTTTCTCCATAAACTTCCTTCCATATAAATTCCTGGGGCAGCACTCGATTCATGGTGCCGTGTTTTCGATCTGAAGACATTTTATCATTTTTCCATTACCTAAATGTCATAGAAGAGAGAATGATCAAAATCATAAACCAATCATCTATTGGCCTGTCAGAATATAAGAAACTTGAAAATGCGCCATCTTTATCAACATATTACGCCAAATATCCCCCACTGGGAACATTCTATTTTACATCCTGAAGGTTGTTACAACTTTATCGAGACTAGAGAATCTTCTGTGAGTTAAACAGCTTGGACTGCAGACCGATACATGGGCAGTACGGTGGCTCAGTGGTCAGCACTGCTCTCCTGCAGCACAGTGGCTCAGTGGTCAGAACTGTTCTCTTGCAGAATGGTGGCTCAGTGTTCAGTACTGTTCTTTTGCAGCACGGTGGCTCAGTGGTCAGCACTGTTCTCTTGTAGTACAGTGGCTCAATGGTCATTACTGTTCTCTTGCAACATGGTGGCTCAATGGTTAGCACTGTTCTCTTGTAGCACGCTTGCTCAGTGGTCAGTACTGTTCTCTTGCAGTACGGTGGCTCAGTGGTCAGTACTGTTCTCTTGCAGTACACTGGCTCAGTGGTCAGTACTGTTCTCTTGTAGCAGGGTGGCTTACTGGTCAGTACTGCTCTCTTGTAGCATGGTGGCTCAGTGGTCAGTACTGCTCTCTTGTAGCATGGTGGCTCAGTGGTCAGTACAGCTCTCTTGTAGCACTGTGGCTCAGTGGTCAGTACTGTTCTTCTATAGCATGCTGGCTCAGTGGTCAGCACTGTTCTTCTATAGCATGCTGGCTCAGTGGTCAGCACTGTTCTCTTGTAGCATGGTGGCTCAGTGGTCAGTACTGTTCTCTTGAAGTACGGCGGCTCAGTGGTCAGCACTGTTCTCTTACAGCATGGTGGCTCAGTGGTCAGTACTGTTCTCTTACAGCATGGTGGCTCAGTGGTCAGCACTGTTCTCCTGCAGTACGGTGGCTCAGTGTTCAGTACTGTTCTCTTGCAGCATGCTGGCTTAGTGGTCAGCACTGTTCTCTTGCAGCACAGTGGCTTAGTTATCAGCAGTGTTCTCGCATGGTGGCTCAGTGTTCAGCACTGTTCTCCCGAAGCATGGTGGCTCAGTGGTCAATACTGTTCTCATGCAGCATGGTGGCTCAGTGGTCAGTACTGTTCTCTTGCAGCATGGTGGCTCAGTGGTCAATACTGTTCTCATGCAGCATGGTGGCTCAGTGGTCAGTACTGTTCTCTTGCAGCATGGTGGCTCAGTGGTCAGTACTGTTCTCTTGCAGCATGGTGGCTCAGTGGTCAGCACTGATCTCATGCAGTATGGTGGCTCAGTGGTCAATACTGTTCTCATGCAGCATGGTGGCTCAGTGGTCAGTACTGTTCTCTTGCAGCATGGTGGCTCAGTGGTCAGCACTGTTCTCATGCAGCATGGTGGCTCAGTGGTCAGTAGTGTTCTCTTGTAGCATGGTGGCTCAGTGGTCAGTACTGTTCTCTTGCAGCATGGTGGCTCAGTGGTCAGCACTGTTCTCATGCAGCATGGTGGCTCAGTGGTCAGTAGTGTTCTCTTGCAGCATGGTGGCTCAGTGGTCAGTACTGTTTTCTTGCAGCATGGTGGCTCAGTGGTCAGTACTGTTCTCTTGCAGCATGGTGGCTCAGTGGTCAGTAGTGTTCTCTTGCAGCA
The DNA here is from genome assembly GCF_050947455.1 of Rhinoderma darwinii. NCBI lineage: Eukaryota > Metazoa > Chordata > Amphibia > Anura > Rhinodermatidae > Rhinoderma > Rhinoderma darwinii. The sequence continues at coordinate 76,546,242 of NC_134695.1, forward strand.
CGTTGGCTCAGTGATTAGCATTGTTGCTATATAGTGCTGGGGTTTTGGATTTGAATCACCCCACAGGACACATCTGCATGGAGTTTGTATGTTCTCCATGTGTTCTCGTGGATTCGTCCAATTTCCTTCCACAATCCGAATTCATCCTCATAGATTGTGAAATTGGCCCCAGTGTGTGTGAAAGATAAGGAAGTTAGATTGTGAGTGACACTGGTGAGAGGGAATGATGTGAGTGACACTGGAGAGGGAATGATGTGAGTGACACTGGAGAGGGAATGATGTGAGTGACACTGGAGAGAGGGAATGATGTGAGTGACACTGGAGAGGGAATGATGTGAGTGACACTGGATAGGGAATGATGTGAGTGACACTGGAGAGAGGGAATGATGTGAGTGACACTGGAGAGGGAATGATGTGAGTGACACTGGAGAGGGAATGATGTGAGTGACACTGGAGAGAGGGAATGATGTGAGTGACACTGGAGAGAGGGAATGATGTGAGTGACACTGGAGAGAGGGAATGATGTGAGTGACACTGGAGAGAGAATGATGTGAGTGACACTGGAGAGGGAATGATGTGAGTGACACTGGAGAGGGAATGATGTGAGTGACACTGGAGAGAGGGAATGATGTGAGTGACACTGGAGAGAGGGAATGATGTGAGTGACACTGGAGAGAGGGAATGATGTGAGTGACACTGGAGAGAGGGAATGATGTGAGTGACACTGGAGAGGGAATGATGTGAGTGACACTGGAGAGAGGGAATGATGTGAGTGACACTGGAGAGAGGGAATGATGTGAGTGACACTGGAGAGAGAATGATGTGAGTGACACTGGAGAGGGAATGATGTGAGTGACACTGGAGAGGGAATGATGTGAGTGACACTGGAGAGAGGGAATGATGTGAGTGACACTGGAGAGAGGGAATGATGTGAGTGACACTGGAGAGAGGGAATGATGTGAGTGACACTGGAGAGAGGGAATGATGTGAGTGACACTGGAGAGAGGGAATGATGTGAGTGACACTGGAGAGAGGGAATGATGTGAGTGACACTGGAGAGAGGGAATGATGTGAGTGACACTGGAGAGAGGGAATGATGTGAGTGACACTGGAGAGAGGGAATGATGTGAGTGACACTGGAGAGAGGGAATGATGTGAGTGACACTGGAGAGAGGGAATGATGTGAGTGACACTGGAGAGGGAATGATGTGAGTGACACTGGAGAGAGGGAATGATGTGAGTGACACTGGAGAGAGGGAATGATGTGAGTGACACTGGAGAGGGAATGATGTGAGTGACACTGGAGAGGGAATGATGTGAGTGACACTGGAGAGGGAATGATGTGAGTGACACTGGAGAGAGGGAATGATGTGCGTGACACTGGAGAGGGAATGATGTGAGTGACACTGGAGAGAGGGAATGATGTGAGTGACACTGGAGAGGGAATGATGTGAGTGACACTGGAGAGGGAATGATGTGAGTGACACTGGAGAGGGAATGATGTGAGTGACACTGGAGAGAGGGAATGATGTGAGTGACACTGGAGAGGGAATGATGTGAGTGACACTGGAGAGGGAATGATGTGAGTGACACTGGAGAGGGAATGATGTGAGTGACACTGGAGAGGGAATGATGTGAGTGACACTGGAGAGGGAATGATGTGAGTGACACTGGAGAGGGAATGATGTGAGTGACACTGGAGAGAGGGAATGATGTGAGTGACACTGGAGAGGGAATGATGTGAGTGACACTGGAGAGAGGGAATGATGTGAGTGACACTGGAGAGAGGGAATGATTGGGTGACACTGGAGAGAGGGAATGATGTGAGTGACACTGGAGAGAGGGAATGATGTGAGTGACACTGGAGAGAGGGAATGATGTGAGTGACACTGGAGAAAGGGAATGATGTGAGTGACACTGGAGAGGGAATGATGTGAGTGACACTGGAGAGGGAATGATGTGAGTGACACTGGAGAGGGAATGATGTGAGTGACACTGGAGAGGGAATGATGTGAGTGACACTGGAGAGGGAATGATGTGAGTGACACTGGAGAGAGGGAATGATGTGAGTGACACTGGAGAGAGGGAATGATGTGAGTGACACTGGAGAGAGGGAAAGAAGAGGCTGGACGCAGCTGCAGGCTTGAGGGAAGCCGACATGACCGTCCTGGTAGGGAAAGGGTTAATGTTAAGAGGTGAGGGAAAGGTGAAGAAGCTGAAGGAGGGACGGGGAGGAGCTAGGGGGGACGGGGGGGCCGTTACTGCGCTTCCCGCTGTTTCTCGGCATTGAGCCGGAAGCAGCGGGAGGAGTAGTACACAAGAAGCAAAGCTCCCCGTTGCCCGGCTTTTTAGTATGGCAGAGGCCCTGATTTTAGAGCGGCTGCGTGCCGCTGCTGTGCACCACGGTCCCGGATGGCTGGAGGAGACCGTGGCTGCATTAACGCGGATCCCGGACGCCGTTTCGCCACGTCGGGCACGGCGTTCGGGGTCTGTTGTAAGGGACAGGCTCCCCTCCCCCGGCCCCCCTACGAGCATGGCTATGGCGGCGGGGGGGGAGTCGGCAACAACCGCTCCTGCGCTGGGCAGGCAGAGAGCGGTAGCAGGGGTGACGGCGATGCAGGCTGTGTCGACCCGTCCCTCTCGGCGGTCCCGACCTCCAGAGCGCCTGAGTCCGGAGGTAGTCCCGCGGACACGGCGTCGCAGAGGGAGCCCGATCCCGGACGCTGCAGGCCAGGCAGCTGGGAGGACCGCCCCTTCCCAGGCCCTGCGTCCTGGCAGGAATCCCAGGCCGCGACGGGGTCCGGCGGTAAGCAGGGAGTCGCAGGCCGGGCTCCCTGTCACCCCTCCCCCATCAGATGGAAGATGTCAAGAGCAAGGTACGGCCGCCCCGCATGGTGATGTTCCGGCCAGGGGGCAGGCTTCGTCAGGATCGTCTAGACGGACGACTAGATCTGCAGCGACGTCGAGGCAACAGGTCCGGTCGGAAGTCTGGGTCCCGGCGGTCGGGCGGCAGGTTGCCGGCCCATCGGTCAGCGCGTCCTCATCCCCTTTCCGAAGAGGTCGTTGGGAGGGACAGTCGTCGGCGAGAGAAGAACTGGAGGAAGGTGAACTGGACGTTTATCGTCGTGGTCAGGATGGTCCGGCTGACGGGAACACAGCGCCTGTGCAGCCCGGTGAGTGTATAACTCCTTTATTGTCTTATCCAGCGATTTTTATGTCGGGTGTCGGCGGGGGGGCTGCTAGCATAGCATCGGGGGCCGGTAGTGGCGCGGGCGGACGCGACGGAGCGGGTTTGGCAGATGTAGTGGGTTGCTTACGGGAGCTGGTGGGGCGCCTGGATAGGGCCGCGGCGCCGGTAGTAACGGAAGTGTCCCCTGCGGTAGTTTGGGAAGGCCCCAGGGAAGTGGGATCGTTGCAGGCGCGTCCTGTGGTGGCGGTTAGAGAGGCGGTCGCGGTGTCGGTGCAGACTGAGGCACAGAAGGACGGCGATCGAGTGCGCATGGACGATCGTGCTCGGGGGGAGGTGTATGTTTGTTTTGAGGGTCCGTTGGGGGCGCATTTAAAGCAGGAGGTGCGTGATCGGATCTGGAAAGATGAATATGTTGAAATTTTTTCTCTCTTGCCGCTGGCTAAATTCAATTTGGATAAGAGCAAGCGGGATGAGAGTAAAAAGGACGAGGAGGAACGGCGGCGGTATAGGCTTATCCCGCAGACGTTCGTTAATTGGTCGCAGGCGTTCGCCATATTGGCTAGTGTGATAGGGGAAAAGGCGCCGGAAAATTGTTCGGCGTTATTTTGTTATTTTGATGCTATTGGGGAGGCTCATAGGGCGTATGGGGGTCAGGCGTGGCTGCGATATGATGAGCAATTCCGTCAGCGGAAGGCGGTTCGGCCGGCGATTCGGTGGGACCAGAAGGATATTGCTCTCTGGTTACGGGTTACGGTTCCGGTTAGGCAGCCCTTTCCCGGGAGCGGTGGCCAGGGAGGCCAGACTAGTCAGAGTGGACCAAGCGGCGGGGGAAAGGCGGGGTTTTGCTGGCAATTCAATGAAGGCCAGTGTAAGTTCGGGGCCACGTGCAAGTTCAAGCACGTGTGCTCCGAGTGTAATGGTGCATCACACGGGGCGGCAAAATGTCTGCGAAAAAAGAGGTCTGGGAACCAGCACGGGGCTGGTCAAGGGGGTGTCGCCGGTGAGGGTGGAAAGGATGGCCCCTTATCTAAATGAGTATCCGGATAGGGCGGCGGCTAAGTTGCTTTATGAAGGGTTTAGTGTTGGTTTTGTTATTCCTCCGCCTCCTTATGAGGTTCCGGTTACGCGGAGAAATTTAAAATCGGCTTACGTGCATGCGGAAGTCGTGTCGGAAAAGTTGTTAAAAGAAGTTTCGTTGGGGCGCATGTCGGGGCCATTTGTGGAGTCGCCGGTGAAAGATTTAGTTGTGTCCCCTTTGGGTATTGTCCCTAAACGCGAGCCCGGAAAGTTTCGTTTGATTCAACATTTATCGTATCCCAAAGGTTCGTCGGTAAACGACGGGATTGATCACGAGTTGTGTTCCGTAGTTTATACCTCATTCGATAAGGCGGTGGGGTTAGTGCGGGCTGCGGGTCCGGGGGCGCTGCTAGCAAAAACCGACATCGAGGCGGCGTTCAGGTTGTTGCCGGTGCATCCAGAAAGCCAACGGCTGTTGGGCTGTTTTTGGAATGGGGCCTTTTACGTGGATCGGTGCCTTCCGATGGGGTGTTCTCTTTCTTGTGCATACTTCGAGGCGTTTAGTAGCTTCGTGGAGTGGGTAACGAGGGGAGTATCCGGGGTCGATTCGTTGATCCATTACTTAGATGATTTTTTGTGCGTTGGCCCGGGGGGTTCGCCGGTTTGCGGTAACTTGCTTCATGCCCTGCAGAAGGTGGCGAGGGATTTTGGGATCCCTTTGGCGCCGGAAAAAACGGAGGGCCCGGTAGCGACGATTTGTTTCTTGGGAATCGAAATTGACTCGGTGGCAATGGAGTGTCGGCTCCCGGCGGATAAGCTGGGTGCTTTGAGGCTGGAGGTGCGACGGGCTTGTAGAAGGAAGAAAATGTCGTTGAGGGAGCTTCAGTCGCTGCTGGGGAAGTTGAATTTCGCCTGCCGGATTATGCCGATGGGGAGGGTGTTTGGTAGAAGGTTGGCGGCGGCAACGGCGGGAGTGCGGGCGCCGCATCATTTTGTGAGGCTCAAGGAGGAGCACCGAGCTGATCTTCAGGTTTGGGATGACTTCTTGGGCCAGTACAATGGTCGCTCGCTATGGATGGCCCCAGCGCAGGATACGAGTGATCTGAATATTTTCACGGATGCGGCTGGGGCGGGTGGCTTTGGAGCTTACGGGGGAGGTCCGTGGTGCGCAGGTCAATGGCCGGCTAGCTGGGTGTCCAGTGGATTGACGCGGAATCTGGCCCTGCTCGAGCTGTTTCCCATCGTGGTGGCGGCTACCATTTGGGGGGACAGGCTCAGGGATAAGAAGGTCCGTTTTTACTGCGACAACATGGGTGTGGTGCTTGCCATTAATAACATCACGGCGTCCTCTCCTCCGGTAGTTCAATTGTTGCGACATTTAGTGTTGGTGTGTTTGTCGCTGAACGCGTGGGTGGTGGCGGTGCATGTCCCGGGTGTACGGAATTGTGTTGCTGATGCTCTTTCTCGCTCGCAGTGGGACCGGTTTCGGCAATTGGCTCCGGGAGCGGAACGTATTGGTTTGGCGTGTCCTGATTATCTATGGGATCTGGTATCGGTCCCGTAGAGCAGCTGTTACAAAGGTCTTTGGCGGGCACGACGTGGAGGGCTTATGCTGCTTGTTGGAGGCAGTGGGAGGAGTGGGTAAGAGAGTTGGGTGATGTCAATACGGATAGAGACAGGTTGGTGGCACTTTTGTATTGGTTAGGGGATGCCTGGGAGGCGGGGTTTTCAGTAGCGAAGGTGAACCGGTTTATATCCGCGGTGGCGTTTGGGCTTAAGTTGCGGGGCTTGCGGGATGTATCGAAGGAATTTCTGGTATCGCAGGCTTTGAAGGGGTTGCGCAGAGGTAGGGTGGAGGCGGATAGTAGAAGGCCGGTGTCGTTTGCTTTGCTGGGCTTGTTGGGTGGTTCATTGGCATCGGTATGTCGTTCTTCAGATGAAATGGATTTGTTTCGGTTGGCTTTCTCGTTGGCGTTCTTCGGAGCATTTAGAATAGGTGAGTTGGTGTCGCCAAGTACTAAACAGGCAGGGGGGCTGAGATCTGGGGAGGTGAGCCTTTTTGCAGATCGGTTGGAGGTATGGTTGCGTAGATCAAAAACTGACCAATTAGGGAAGGGAAAACTGATAGTTCTGTTCGCTCTCCCGGGGTCGGTCATGTGCCCAGTAGAGTGCATGCGTGGTTTTACAAAAAACAGGGGGTCTCCAGATTTGCCTTTGTTATGTCATGTGGACGGGTCGTTCTTGTCCAGGTTTCAGTTTGGAGCTGTTTTTAAAAAATGTTTGACGGCGGTTGGGGTTGCGGCAGGCTCATATTCATCTCATTCCTTCCGGATTGGCGCAGCAACGGAAGCAGGGCGCTGGGGGTTGGATGATGAGGGGGTGAGGCGTATTGGTCGTTGGGAGTCTAAAAGGTTTAAGTCCTATGTCCGCCCCCATATGTTGTAATTTTGTTGTTTATGCTTGCAAATGTATATGGTGGTGCCTAACTGTGTTTTCCGTTTCAGATTCGCCTCCTTGTCTGGTGTGGTTGATGGGTCATTCGTACGTGCACTGGGGGGCTTTGAGGGCGGACGTCCGCCCGGATGGTCGCCAGTTGCGCATTCCGCGACAGGATGCGGTTGTGCATTGGCTGGGGTTTAGAGGTATGTCGTGGAACAGGGTGTTGGCGGAATTCCAGACATATGTGCGGCTTGATAGGGTTCCGGAGGTTTTAGTGTTGCACGTGGGTGGGAATGACTTAGGAGTCCGCCCTTTTCGTGAGTTGGTGCGGGATATCAAACATGATTTGTTGTGTTTGTGGGTATCTTATCCCAAGTTGGTGGTAGTGTGGTCGGACATAGTCCCAAGGAAGCATTGGCGGTTAGCTAGATCGGTGGAGAGAGTCAATAAGGCTCGGATAAAAGTTAACCGGGCGGTGTCCCGTTTTGTGGCAAAGAACGGGGGCATTTGCGTGAGGCATAGGGATTTGGAGTCAGGATTGGGGAATTTCTGGAGGAGTGACGGGGTTCATCTGACCGAGGTTGGCATTGATATTTGGAGCTTGGCTATAGCAGAAGGCATAGAAAGGGCGGTGGTGGTGTGGAGGAACTCACAGGCTTAAGGTGGTCAAGGCCTGTTTCGCGGTGGCGGGGGGAGTCCTTGAGGCCAGTCAGTACAAAATGGTGGGGGGGTCGCATCGGGGGTATGCGTCCCCCAAAAAAGGTACATGGTTGAAGACTTCATCGGGTGTTATCCCTTTGAAGTGGTCTTCTGGTAGAAGGTATGTCACTTGAAGGCTTCATCGGGTGTTATCCCTTTGAAGTGGACTTCTAGTGGTCGGTATATCACTTGAGGGCTTCAACGGGTGTTATCCCCTTGAAGTGGACTTCTAGTGGGTGGAGCCATCTGCAGAGGTGAACGGTGCTTCCGAGCTGGTTTACGGCTGGAGGTAATTAGTGGTTTGCAGATGGCTAATTCGGTGTGTTCTTGAAAGGAACATCTGAAGGGGCTTCAAGGACTTCCTCTGCTCGGGTTAATGTTAACGTTTAATGGTTATTTATGATTCTGACCCATGTTGGGTCATGTGAATTATTAGGAGGAATTCTCTGGTGGATTCCTAACTAGTTATCCGAATGTTTCGGATTTAAATTGTTTTTATAAAACTGTGAAATTAATAAACGGCTGCTGTGGCCATTTCACATCCAACCTCGGTGTCATGTGTCGTTACTAAATGGGGGTGGGGGATAGTATGGTTTAAGGTTAACACACGACTCTACCTAGGCAGGTCAAGAAGAGGCTGGACGCAGCTGCAGGCTTGAGGGAAGCCGACATGACCGTCCTGGTAGGGAAAGGGTTAATGTTAAGAGGTGAGGGAAAGGTGAAGAAGCTGAAGGAGGGACGGGGAGGAGCTAGGGGGGACGGGGGGGCCGTTACTGCGCTTCCCGCTGTTTCTCGGCATTGAGCCGGAAGCAGCGGGAGGAGTAGTACACAAGAAGCAAAGCTCCCACCCTCCCACCCTTGTTTTGTTACTCCTTAGGTCTTCTGTACGTCCGTATATGAGCGTTGTGTTTTATTTTGTGTGTTTATTTAACATGTTTTTCTTTTTTCCGGAGTAGGTTCTGTTGTCATGGCAGCTGGCGGGGGGAGTCCTTGAGGCCAGTCAGTACAAAATGGTGGGGGGGTCGCATCGGGGGTATGCGTCCCCCAAAAAAGGTACATGGTTGAAGACTTCATCGGGTGTTATCCCTTTGAAGTGGTCTTCTGGTAGAAGGTATGTCACTTGAAGGCTTCATCGGGTGTTATCCCTTTGAAGTGGACTTCTAGTGGTCGGTATATCACTTGAGGGCTTCAACGGGTGTTATCCCCTTGAAGTGGACTTCTAGTGGGTGGAGCCATCTGCAGAGGTGAACGGTGCTTCCGAGCTGGTTTACGGCTGGAGGTAATTAGTGGTTTGCAGATGGCTAATTCGGTGTGTTCTTGAAAGGAACATCTGAAGGGGCTTCAAGGACTTCCTCTGCTCGGGTTAATGTTAACGTTTAATGGTTATTTATGATTCTGACCCATGTTGGGTCATGTGAATTATTAGGAGGAATTCTCTGGTGGATTCCTAACTAGTTATCCGAATGTTTCGGATTTAAATTGTTTTTATAAAACTGTGAAATTAATAAACGGCTGCTGTGGCCATTTCACATCCAACCTCGGTGTCATGTGTCGTTACTAAATGGGGGTGGGGGATAGTATGGTTTAAGGTTAACACACGACTCTACCTAGGCAGGTCATGATGTGAGTGACACTGGAGAGAGGGAATGATGTGAGTGACACTGGAGAGAGGGAATGATGTGAGTGACACTGGAGAGAGGGAATGATGTGAGTGACACTGGAGAGAGGGAATGATGTGAGTGACACTGGAGAGGGAATGATGTGAGTGACACTGGAGAGGGAATGATGTGAGTGACACTGGAGAGAGGGAATGATGTGAGTGACACTGGAGAGGGAATGATGTGAGTGACACTGGAGAGAGGGAATGATGTGAGTGACACTGGAGAGGGAATGATGTGAGTGACACTGGAGAGGGAATGATGTGAGTGACACTGGAGAGGGAATGATGTGAGTGACACTGGAGAGGGAATGATGTGAGTGACACTGGAGAGGGAATGATGTGAGTGACACTGGAGAGGGAATGATGTGAGTGACACTGGAGAGGGAATGATGTGAGTGACACTGGAGAGGGAATGATGTGAGTAACACTGGAGAGAGGGAATGATGTGAGTGACACTGGAGAGGGAATGATGTGAGTGACACTGGAGAGGGAATGATGTGAGTGACACTGGAGAGGGAATGATGTGAGTGACACTGGAGAGGGAATGATGTGAGTGACACTGGAGAGGGAATGATGTGAGTGACACTGGAGAGGGAATGATGTGAGTGACACTGGAGAGGGAATGATGTGAGTGACACTGGAGAGAGGGAATGATGTGAGTGACACTGGAGAGGGAATGATGTGAGTGACACTGGAGAGAGGGAATGATGTGAGTGACACTGGAGAGTGGGAATGATGTGAGTGACACTGGAGAGAGGGAATGATGTGAGTGACACTGGAGAGAGGGAATGATGTGAGTGACACTGGAGAGAGGGAATGATGTGAGTGACACTGGAGAGGGAATGATGTGAGTGACACTGGAGAGGGAATGATGTGAGTGACACTGGAGAGGGAATGATGTGAGTGACACTGGAGAGGGAATGATGTGAGTGACACTGGAGAGGGAATGATGTGAGTGACACTGGAGAGAGGGAATGATGTGAGTGACACTGGAGAGGGAATGATGTGAGTGACACTGGAGAGAGGGAATGATGTGAGTGACACTGGAGAGAGGGAATGATGTGAGTGACACTGGAGAAAGGGAATGATGTGAGTGACACTGGAGAGAGGGAATGATGTGAGTGACACTGGAGAGAGGGAATGATGTGAGTGACACTGGAGAGAGGGAATGATGTGAGTGACACTGGAGAGAGGGAATGATGTGAGTGACACTGGAGAGAGGGAATGATGTGAGTGACACTGGAGAGAGGGAATGATGTGAGTGACACTGGAGAGAGGGAATGATGTGAGTGACACTGGAGAGAGGGAATGATGTGAGTGATGACGATCTCTGTGCAGCGCTGCAGAATAAGTTGTTGCTATATAAGTAACAGGAAATAAATAAACAAATATATTTCACTTACACTAATACAATGTAACAAACCATCAGGACTGGAGAGAAATTTGTGCTGCTGTTACGTTAAGTTTACAGAGGATTATTTAAAATGATACATTGTAGCAAACCCTCAGCTATGAGATGTATTGGGGAAGTACCTCTTTTCATCCTCCAAATGTAAACAATTATTGTTTGCATTCATGGAGAGTAAGCAGAGATCTTGAAAATGGTAAGGAATTGAAACACAAATTCTATAAGAAAATTGTAGAACCTTTTATTATATAACTTTATATGTTTGAACGTTGCCGTGGGGAACAAAGGCTGCGCCCGCGATTCTGCTGCGTCGGTTCTGTGGCTTTGACAATTTGTCATGATGAGACGGAATTAATAGCTGCTATAATAAGACGCGTTTAATAAAATGATTGAGGCGTCTCCGTTGCGACATAAATATTTAGACAATGACAAAGCGTCAGGTGATTAATATATGAAATGTTTCTACAGAAGAATTAAGCAGCTGAAAATATAAAACATGCGCCCCGCAACCGCCGCTAATATGAAGCAGAGGGGGCGGCAATGGGAGGGCGCACACACTGAGGGACGTCAGGGACATGAGGGGAGGACAGTCCGGGGAACACGCTGGCCAAATCACAACCGGCTTGTGGGCTGAGAAGACCTGGAAATTCAGAAACGTCTCCGCTGTGTATTGAGAAAATGCTAAACCCAGTCAAAAAAGCAAAACTGCCGCAGAGCCGAGCCACAAGTCCGCAGAGAGATGCCACCTCGGCTCTGCTACATCTTCTTAAAGGGACAAGACAAGAACTTCAGACTTTCCTCCTTCATCTTCTCTCAGGATACATAAGGCGCCACTTATCACCTGACTTCAGGTCCTGACACCGCTCATCTCACACACAATCATTCATTATAACATCACTCTGACGCTCCTGCAGCCTCAACACCTGAAAGGTGAAAATGTTAAAACCAGTCACCAAATTAATTAACACTTGAGACGTCGTCTGCATTTCCCTGTTCACAAGTCGGCTCACTCTATGAATCTAGAAATAATCCTGACAGCTGAGTGATTGCTCAGCACAGAAAGTCGTGACACTGTGTCAGCCAGGACGCCCCATCCATCAGAGAAACAGTAAGCCCAGCGTAATGTAGGCGCAGCCGTAATGAAGGAAGCGCATGACTAGGTGTTTGGGAGTTCTAGGCTATTATGTTCTAGGTATTATGTTTTAGGCTATATTTATAGGGATTGGAGGGTTATGTGAAAGGGGCATGGGGCAAAATGTATCTATATGTGGTGGGTGGAGAATAAAGTATATAAGTCCATGCGGGGAAGAGGCAGCCCTCTTTCCCGCTGGACAACAGGAGAAAGTTTTGTCCTGTTATTATATTTAAAAGAAAAATATACATATTAATATTTTCTACTTACCTGATGGAAGCGGCGATGGAGACCACGATGGCCAGGATCCGGGATGCAGCGATGCAGCACGGCGTGGGATGGCTGGATGCGCTGATTGCCGGGGCTCTTCCTCCGGTTCCAGCGGCTGGAGAGGAGAGTGAGGGACGCAGCAGCAGGCGTTCCAGGCCTCAGGAGAGGCCTTCATCTGCAGAGACGCCTCGGTCTGGTCGGCGCCGAGGGAGCCCCTCCAGGGACCCTCCTCCTCCTGCTGGTCCGGAGCTGCACCCTGGCGACGGTCCACGGAGGTCAGGGAGGAATCCCATCAGGCGGGCGAGACCGGAGGTGACAGGAGGGGGGGGGCCGCGGCGGCCATCTTCCTCCCTCCTGTCTTCAACAACAACGCCGGAAGTGGAGGCGGGACCGGATGCGCGCACAGGACCGGATGTGCGCGCTGGGCCGAATGCGCGCGCAGGTCCGGAAGTGACGGCTTTCTCCGGCGCCGATGCTCCAGGTGCCGGAGGAGCTCAGCGTACAGACATCAGGACACCAGCACCGACCCGCAGGAAGAGGCGGGCGGCATCTAGATGGGGAGCGAGATCGCCTCCTGCAGGAGCAGGGAGGCGTGCGGCGGCGACAGCGACCGGAGGTACCCGGGCAACTTCTTGGAGTGACGCCGGGCCCCATCCGGACGAGGGGGGGCAGCGGTCTGCTATACAGGCAGCGACGACGACAAGAAGATTTTATTTTGACAGCCCTGCAGAAGGACTGGATCGGCAGGGCTGTCGTTCTGAATATGCCACGCCACCAGGGGGTGGCAGGATCGTGGACGGGCCGCATTCCGCGGAGCCTAGAGCAGCAGCGACTGGAAGTGCGGGGAGCTACGGGGAGCGTGCGGTGCAGGAGCACCACTCCCCAGGATCGTCACGACCGACGCCTGGATTATCTGGAGTGATGGACGCGTCCGCTGGGAGGTCACCTCAGGGACGTACGGGTGAGTCTACCACGGATGTGGTGCCGGGGATGTGTGGGGGGGATGTGGGGGGGATATTGTCAATGTCACAGATGCAATTGTTGTTTAGAGGGATGCAGGAGTATTTTATGAGAATTGTGCCAGGCGTAGAGCAGTCGCCAGCGAGGGTATGGGGCGCTGCTAGTGAGGCGTCTGCTAGTGCGGCAGGGAGTGCAGTTGCTAATGAGGCGATTTCTGGTGCAGCTGCGGCAGTGATTGCGGGTGTTAGTGAAGTGGCGCCGGTTGTGGGTGCCGTAGTGGCTGTGGGAAAAGCGGTTGACGAGGCGGCTAGTACAGCTAAGAAGGTGGTGGAGGATGTGCGTTTGGCTGACGCCGCTAAAGGTGAGGTTTATGTGTGTTTTGAGGGCCCGCTGGGGGCGCATTTGAAGGTGGAGATTAGGGAAAAGATATGGAAAGATGAATATGTGGAGATTTTTTCTTTGCTGCCGTTAGAGAAGTTTAATTTGGACCGGTGGAAACCGGATGAAAGTAAGAAGGAGGAGGAGGAGCGGCGGCGGTATCGTTTGATTCCACGGACTTTTGCGAATTGGCTGCAGGCCTTCGCTATCTTGGCTAGTGTGGTGGGTGAGAAGGCGCCGGAGAACTGTTCGGCGCTATTCTGTTATATGGATTCGGTAGGGGAGGCGTATCGTGTATACGGTGGTAATGCGTGGTTGCGGTATGACGAACAGTTTCGTCAGCGGAAGTCGGTGCGCCCGTCGTTGCGATGGGATCACAAGGATATCAGTTTATGGATGCGTCTGATGTCTGCGCCAAAACAGGGGCAGCAGCCCTTTCGGGATGCGGCCGGCGGTCAGGGGTCAGCAGCGGGTCGGTCAGGATCCTCAGGAAAGGGGTGTTGCTGGCAGTATAATGAGGGGCATTGCAAGTTCGGCCCAGACTGCAGGTACAAGCACGAGTGCTCCGGTTGCGGAGGCGCCCATGGTTTGTCCAGATGCTTCAAGAAGCATAGGGGCAGGCAGGGAGATGCTGAGCAGAAGAGGGGCGACGCCGGTGAGGGTGGAAAGGAGGCTCCCGTTTTTAAGGGGCTATCCAAATAAGAAAGTGGCGGAGTTGTTGTGGTTAGGTTTTTCAGTAGGTTTTCGGATTCCTTGTACGTCGGTTGGACGTGACGGGGTAGTCCGTAATTTGTCGTCTGCTTTGGCGCGGCCTGATCTGGTTACGGATAAGCTGCTGAAGGAGGTGGCGTTGGGCCGCATGGCGGGGCCGTTTTCCTCCCCGCCTGTTCAGAGTTTGCGGGTTTCCCCGTTAGGTTTGGTTCCAAAAAAGGAGGTGAATAAATTCCGCCTTATTCATCACTTGTCTTATCCGGAAGGCGAGTCGGTGAATGACGGCATTGATCCGGCCCTGTGCGCTGTTAGTTACACTTCCTTTGATGCGGCTGTTGTTTGGGTTCGGAAATACGGGAAGGGCTCTCTGTTAGCAAAAACTGACATTGAGGCCGCTTTTCGTTTATTGCCGGTGCATCCGGATAGTTTTTGTTTGCTGGGATGTTATTGGCAGGAGGAATATTTTGTAGATTGTTGCCTCCCGATGGGCTGCTCCATTTCATGCGCTTATTTTGAGATGTTTAGCACGTTCTTGGAGTGGGTGGTCCGTCGGGAGGCGCAGGTGCAATCGGCCCTGCATTATCTGGATGATTTCCTGTTTATCGGGCCGCCGGGTACCTATGTGTGTGCAGGATTGCTACACACTATGGAGAGAGTGGCAATGGATTTTGGGGTACCTTTGGCGCCTGAAAAAACTGAGGGACCCACGACGGTCATTAAGTTTTTGGGAATCATGATTGATTCAGATAATATGGAGTGTCGTTTGCCTGATGATAAGTTGCTGGAGATGAGAGGGCTGGTGGCGAGTGCGCTGCGCAGGAAGAAGATACAATTGCGGGACTTGCAATCCTTGTTGGGGCATTTGAATTTTGCTTGTAGGATTATGCCCATGGGGCGGGTGTTTTGCAGGCGATTGGCGAGTGCTACCGCGGGGGTGCATTCCCCTCATCATTTCATTAGGTTGTTGGCGGAGTTGAAAGCTGATTTGTTGGTGTGGGGGGAGTTTTTGCAGACCTATAATGGGCGGTCGGTGCTCATGTATCAGCCGGTGTCTAGTGTGGACTTGGAGCTGTATACTGATGCATCAGGTGCTTGTGGATTTGGGGCTTATTTCCAGGGGCAGTGGTGTGCGGGTTGGTGTGCGGGTTGGTGTGCGGGTTGGTGTGCGGGTTGGTGTGCGGGTTGGTGTGCGGGTTGGTGTGCGGGTTGGTGTGCGGGTTGGTGTGCAGGAGTTTGGCCTGATACATGGCATGAATGTGGTTTTGTCCGTAACTTGGCTCTGCTGGAATTGTTCCCGATTGTGGTGGCTGCGGAGTTGTGGGGGGAATGTCTGCGGGACCGGAGAGTGCGTTTCGTATGTGACAATCTGGGTGTCGTTCAGGCTGTTAATGCTCAGACAGCTAATTCTCCGCCAGTCGTGCGACTATTGAGACATTTAGTTTTGAGAGGTTTGATGTTGAATGCGCATTTTGTGGCAGTGCATATTCCTGGGGTGCTGAATTCTGTGGCTGATTCCCTTTCTCGTCAACAGTGGGACAGGTTTCGTCTGCTGGCGCCGGGGGCGGAGTCTCATGGCCTGCCTTGTCCAGAGCATCTGTGGAAGGTGGTGTGACAATGGCGATGTCGCTTGTGGAAAGGTCGGTTAGTGCGGTCACGTGGCAGAGGTACAGTGCGGTATGGCAGGTATGGGAGGTGTTGTTGGAAAATGCGCAGGCAGGTATTGCAGATCGGCAGGCGTGTTTGTTGTATTTTATAGGAAATGCGTACAGTGAGGGGTCGTCTGCAGCAACGGTCGCTCGCAGTTTGTCGGCCTTGGCTTTTTGGTTCAAGAAGAAAGGTGAGGAGGACGTGACTAAGTCCTTTCTGGTGCGGCAGGCAATGAAGGGTTTCAGGAGGGGTTCCGCAGTTAGGGACCGCAGGAAGCCGGTGTCATTTGAGCTGTTGGTAGCGATTTGTGAGTTGTTGAGGGAGGTTTGTGTTTCAGCATTTGAAGTGCGGCTATTTACACTGGCCTTTTCTTTGGCTTTCTTTGGGGCGTTCCGGATATCGGAGTTGGTGTCGGCCAGTAAGAGTGTGGCAGGGGGTTTATTGTACGCGGATGTGGATTGGGATGGCTCCTGCCTTTCTTGTTTGCTTCGTAGATCTAAGACAGATCAGGAAGGGAGAGGTTTTGTGGTGCGCTTGTATGAGTTACCAGGGTCGCGGGTGTGCCCGGTCCGCTGTTTTCGGGAGTTTGTTGCGGTGAGGCCGGAGGGCCCGGCATCCTTGTTGGTTCATGCAGACGGGCTGTCTCTGTCAAAATTCCAGTTTTCACAGGTGTTCAAAAAATGTATCCTGTTGTCTGGCAGAGGTGGAGCAGGTTTTAGCTCTCACTCTTTTAGAATTGGCGCAGCTACGGAAGCAGCTCGGTGGGGTTTATCCCCGGCGATGGTTAAGAAGATCGGTAGGTGGGAGTCAGGCCGATATAGGTTGTATGTGCGGCCTCATTTGCTGTGAGGCGGTGGTGATAAGATGTGCTGGAGGTGGATATGGAGTAGTTACGTTGTTGTTTTGTGTTGTTTTAGGTGCAGGTCCCTGCTTGATTTGGATCATGGGGCACTCCTACGTACACTGGGGAGGTGTGCGTGCTGATGTTCGTCCGGCCGGACGGCAGTTGGGCATGGATCACGCAGAGGTGCAGGTCAGATGGTTGGGCCTGCGGGGCATGCTGTGGTGTAGGCTGTTACCAGAGGTACAATTTTATGCGGGTTTGGACAGGGCGCCGGATATCTTAGTGGTGCACCTTGGCGGCAATGATTTGGGCATTCGGTCGTCCAGGGATTTAGTGAGGGATGTGAAGATTGACCTTTTGCGGTTGTGGTCGGCGTTCCCAGGAGTGGTTATTGTATGGTCTGATATTGTGGCTCGCAAGGTGTGGCGGCAGGCACGTTCCGTACATAGCTTAAACAAAGCGCGAGCAAAGGTCAACAAGGTAGTTGGCAGATTTGTGGCACGCAATGGCGGTGTTGTGGTGCGGCATAAGGAGTTGGAGGGTAGAGAGGTAGGTTTCCTCAGGGCGGATGGTGTTCATCTAAACGAGGTGGGTCTGGATATGTGGACCCTGGACATTAAGGAGGGCATGGAGAAAGCCCTGCAGTTGTGGAGGGACAATCATGTGTAAGGGGTCACACATGATTGTCGTGGCGGTAGGAGGAGGGGTCTTTGGAGGCACGGAATGGTAAGAAGGAGAAGCAACAATGGAGATTGTTGCAAGAGAACTCGGGGCGTTTAACCCGGGATAGTATTGGAGGGGCTGGGGAGTGGTTACCCAGCTCATATATATTCCTGATGGGCAGGGTCCCCAGGAAGGGAGAGAGAGGTCTTGGACATGGTTGGTGCCCTCGGGTCAGGTGCAGAACGGCTGTAGGGTAAGGGGTCCAGACCTAATAAGGAAACGATGGAGTTTAATGATTGAAGTGCCTTCAAGGATCCTTTATCTGGAGAATGTGGGAAATAGAGCAGGATGTTATCATGGAGTTATGATGTGTTTATGGTTATGCTCTTTTTCAGAAAAAAGGTGTGTTTAATAAATGGCTGCTGTGGCCTTTACACCAAAATTCATGTGTGGTCTCTTATTGGGGTTTGGGGTGTAAGGTCGTAGATAGCGGAAGCATCAAACATACCTTAAGTCAAGACATATTTGCCCTGCAGGGTGTGTGGAAAGCTGGGGAAATAATCTCTAATAATCTCAGTATTATTCAACATTAATTGTTTAGAAGAGAATCTGTCGTTGAGTTATTATTAGTGATCCAAGCCGGTGGGTAAAAGGTGTAAACGAATGGGAACGCAGCGAAAATGTCCGAGATCCACCACACAAAACAAATATCTAAATGTAACGCAAATAGTAGAATCTCTGAAAATCCCACAAAAGCCCCATAATTATCTGATTACATTGCTCTACAGTGACTGGATAGGCGGCATTCTCAGTGATGTCACCGCTGCTCTCTAGTGGATGGATAAGCTGCATTCTCAGTGATGTCACCGCTGCTCTCTAGTGAATGATAGGCTGCATTCTCAGTGATGTCACCGCTGCTCTCTAGTGGATGGATAACCTGTATTCTCAGTGATATCACCGCTGCTCTCTAGTGAATGGATAAGCTGCATTCTCAGAGATGTCACCGCTGCTCTCTAATGATGGATAGGCTGCGTTCTCAGTGATGTCACCGCTGCTCTCTAATGATGGATAGGCTGCATTCTCAGTGATGTCACCGCTGCTCTCTAGTGAATGGATAGGCTGCATTCTCAGTGATGTCACCGCTGCTCTCTAGTGATAGGCTGCATTCTCAGTGATGTCACCGCTGCTCCCTAGTGAATGGATAGGCTGCATTCTCAGTGATGTCACCGCTGCTCTCTAGTGGATGGATAAGCTGCATTCTCAGTGATGTCACCGCTGCTCTCTAGTGAATGATAGGCTGCATTCTCAGTGATGTCACCGCTGCTCTCTAGTGGATGGATAACCTGTATTCTCAGTGATATCACCGCTGCTCTCTAGTGAATGGATAAGCTGCATTCTCAGAGATGTCACCGCTGCTCTCTAATGATGGATAGGCTGCGTTCTCAGTGATGTCACCGCTGCTCTCTAATGATGGATAGGCTGCATTCTCAGTGATGTCACCGCTGCTCTCTAGTGAATGGATAGGCTGCATTCTCAGTGATGTCACCGCTGCTCTCTAATGATGGATAGGCTGCATTCTCAGTGATGTCACCGCTGCTCTCTAGTGAATGGATAGGCTGCATTCTCAGTGATGTCACCGCTGCTCTCTAGTGAATGGATAGGCTGCATTCTCAGTGATGTCACCGCTGCTCTCTAGTGGATGGATAGGCTGCATTCTCAGTGATGTCACCGCTGCTCTCTAGTGGATGGATAGGCTGTATTCTCAGTGATGTCACCGCTGCTCTCTAGTGGATGGATAGGCGGCATTCTCAGTGATGTCACCGCTGCTCTCTAGTGAATGATAGGCTGCATTCTGAGTGATGTCACCGCTGCTCTCTAGTGGATGGATAACCTGTATTCTCAGTGATGTCACCGCTGCTCTCTAGTGAATGGATAGGCTGTATTCTCAGTGATGTCACCGCTGCTCTCTAGTGAATGGATAGGCTGCATTCTCAGTGATGTCCCCGTTGCTCTCTACTGAATGGATAGGCTGCATTCTCAGTAATGTCACCGCTGCTCTCTAGTGAATGGATAGGCTGCATTCTCAGTGATGTCACCGCTGCTCTCTAGTGGATGGATAGGCTGTATTCTCAGTGATGTCACCGCTGCTCTCTAGTGGATGGATAGGCTGTATTCTCAGTGATGTCACCGCTGCTCTCTAGTGAATGGATAGGCTGCATTCTCAGTGATGTCCCCGCTGCTCTCTAGTGAATGGATAGGCTGCATTCTCAGTGATGTCCCCGCTGCTCTCTAGTGAATGGATAGGCTGCATTCTCAGTGATGTCACCGCTGCTCTCTAGTGGATGGATAGGCTGTATTCTCAGTGATGTCACCGCTACTCTCTAGTGAATGGATAGGCTGCATTCTCAGTGATGTCCCCGCTGCTCTCTAGTGAATGGATAGGCTGCATTCTCAGTGATGTCACCGCTGCTCTCTAGTGAATGGATAGGCTGCATTCTCAGTGATGTCACCGCTGCTCTCTAGTGGATGGATAGGCTGCATTCTCAGTGATGTCCCCGCTGCTCTCTAGTGAATGGATAGGCTGCATTCTCAGTGATGTCACCGCTGCTCTCTAGTGAATGGATAGGCTGCATTCTCAGTGATGTCCCCGCTGCTCTCTAGTGAATGGATAGGCTGCATTCTCAGTGATGTCCCCGCTGCTCTCTAGTGAATGGATAGGCTGCATTCTCAGTGATGTCCCCGCTGCTCTCTAGTGAATGGATAGGCTGCATTCTCAGTGATGTCCCCGCTGCTCTCTAGTGAATGGATAGGCTGCATTCTCAGTGATGTCACCGCTGCTCTCTAGTGGATGGATAGGCTGTATTCTCAGTGATGTCACCGCTGCTCTCTAGTGGATGGATAGGCTGTATTCTCAGTGATGTCACCGCTGCTCTCTAGTGGATGGATAGGCTGCATTCTCAGTGATGTCACCGCTGCTCTCTAGTGAATGGATAGGCTGCATTCTCAGTGATGTCCCCGCTGCTCTCTAGTGAATGGATAGGCTGCATTCTCAGTGATGTCACCGCTGCTCTCTAGTGGATGGATAGGCTGTATTCTCAGTGATGTCACCGCTGCGCTCTAGTGGATGGATAGGCTGTATTCTCAGTGATGTCACCGCTGCTCTCTAGTGGATGGATAGGCTGCATTCTCAGTGATGTCACCGCTGCTCTCTAGTGAATGGATAGGCTGCATTCTCAGTGATGTCCCCGCTGCTCTCTAGTGAATGGATAGGCTGCATTCTCAGTGATGTCCCCGCTGCTCTCTAGTGAATGGATAGGCTGCATTCTCAGTGATGTCACCGCTGCTCTCTAGTGAATGGATAGGCTGCATTCTCAGTGATGTCACCGCTGCTCTCTAGTGAGTGGATAGGCTGCATTCTCAGTGATGTCACCGCTGCTCTCTAGTGAATGGATAGGCTGCATTCTCAGTGATGTCACCGCTGCTCTCTAGTGAATGGATAGGCTGCATTCTCAGTGATGTCACCGCTGCTCTCTAGTGAATGGATAGGCTGCATTCTCAGTGATGTCACCGCTGCTCTCTAGTGAATGGATAGGCTGCATCCTTAGTGATGTCACCGCTGCTCTCTAGTGAATGGATAGGCGGCATTCTTAGTGATGTCCCCGCTGCTCTCTAATGAATGGATAGGCGGCATTCTCAGTGCTGTCACCGCTGCCCTCTAGTGAATGGATAGGCTGCATTCTCAGTGATGTCACCGCTGCTCTCTAGTGAATGGATAGGCTGCATTCTCAGTGATGTCACCGCTGCTCTCTAGTGAATGGATAGGCTGCATCCTTAGTGATGTCACCGCTGCTCTCTAGTGAATGGATAGGCGGCATTCTCAGTGATGTCACCGCTGCTCTCTAGTGAATGGATAGGCGGCATTCTCAGTAATGTCACCGCTGCTCTCTAGTGAATGGATAGGCTGCATCCTTAGTGATGTCACCGCTGCTCTCTAGTGAATGGATAGGCTGCATCCTTAGTGATGTCACCGCTGCTCTCTAGTGAATGGATAGGTGGCATATATGAGAATATCTACATACACAGCGTTTGATTTGTGGCATTTTTGTAGCATTTTGGGGGTCAATGGCATTCTTTATTTTTTTTGTAAGCACAGGATGCTCTAGGAATGGCGTTTTTTCTGGTGTATTTCTCCTTTAGGGCATGCCCAGACGTGGCGGAGTTCTTCCGCTACTGTCCGCATCAATGTTCTACAATTCCCCAAAGCGCGGAGATTCCCACAAAGGGGTAAAAGCAAATCCCCCGACCACTGATAATAGTTTCTTAATATCTTTCCATGCTTTATGTAAGCAGAGACATTGTTTACCCATTTTATAAGGGTTGAGCCCCAAAAATCCCCGACTCTAATATATGAAATCCAGTATTATGTCCTATAGGTACTAATTGATCCAAAATTATCTATTTATAGACACTTCCCCCAAAATGTAATTTGTTTAAATTGTGCGGCGAGATAGAAAAGTCTAAGACCAGGAACCCCGAGACCTCCGTCCGTCCCCCAGATGTCATTTATTAAGAGCGATACGAGGCGTCTTATCTTTCCAAGTGACATTTGTAAATATGGGGTTTATCATTTTACATAAACTCTTCTTCATCCACATTGGTGCGTTACAAATAACAAGCGAGATTATTGGCCGGAAACCATCGTAATAAGACCTCTGATCCATCCGCCATTACCAGGGGAGTTTCTTCCATACAGAAATGTGTTGCTTTATATCCTCCACTAGGGCTGCGCAGTATAAGGGGTAACATTCATATCTCGACTTGTAAAGGCCAAGATGTTTCAAACTATCAAAAGGTCATAGAATTGTAACTTTTTCCTCGCATATATATATACATATATGCGGAGTCCTGCAGAGGTCATTTATTAGTGGTCGACTTTCTAGGCATAAAACCTGTTTGGTCCTGGTGTATTATATTAGTTATACATTTGGAGAGTCTAAAATGCGAGAATCTTTGCTAAGAGTTTGGCGTCGCAGTGTATCAGGGAGATCGGTCTGTATGAGTCCAACAGAAGTGGGTCTTTACCTGGCCTGAGAATCAGCGCTCTGACGGCTTCTCTCCCGGACTCCGGCGGGTTCCCTGTGTCCGACACCTCCTCAAAGGTCCGCAGTAACCAAGGCAAAATAAGATCTGTGTTCTTTCTATTCAGCCCTGATGGTATTGTATCTATAGCTGGGGATTATTGTCAGGAAGGTCAGATAAAGTTTCCTCACGTTCCATTATAGAGTTGGGTGACACCGGAATGTTTCTGTCGTGCCCTGACAAAGTGGGGAGTTCCAGCTGATTTAGGCCTTGCTGTACTTTATTCCCCCGTAGTCAGTGTTAGAGGAACACATTTCCTTATAATATTTAGCAGACTCAGGGGGTCTTTGTATCGATCCGTAAGTTCGTGGCCACCTTTATTTTTAACAGCTTTAATAATATGTTGTTTCGCTTGATGTTTTACGAGGTTTGCCAAAAATGTAGCAGAATTTTCCCCATCTGTATATGTTTTCTATGAGTCTTTTATTGAATGGTCGTTCGCTTCGTTCCATCGCCATTCATTATATTTCTCCATTGCCGTCTCCCAAAGACTATTGTTGCCAGTAGAGTTATCCCTTATATGACTGAATTCAGAGGGTTCTACCTCCAGCGTAAGGCGGCGCTCTGCTCCTCTTTCTTTTCTCTTCTTATTAACCATCATTTTTGTGAATATCCCTCTAATGTAGCATTTCAATGTGTCCCAGACCGTGGACATTAAAGTAGACCCCCCCATATTGATTCATAAAGCGTGATATATCCTCTTCTGACAAGGAGCCCAGACGATCTCTCCAGTAAGCGCTCATAGATGGGGTCATGGGTAACCCTTGTTGAGTTTTTTTGTTACTGACTTTACTGTATATTGGTGACTGATCTGATATACCCCGGGCCTTGTTGTCACGCTCTGTCGGTATGTGGAACCACTAGGCCGCACCTCCGTAGCGGGGAGGCAGCTGGCCAAACAACAGAGCACCCCAATCAATACAAAGTCCTGCTCAAGGGTACCTGAATAGTCCAGACAGTGGCAGAGGCCTTAGCACGGATGGAGGTGGGTGCAGCAGGTTGCACCAGACGTGGCGGATGACAGCAGGTGCAGCAGGACACGACTCCAATCACTAACAGGCTCAGGAACACAGCACGGGATACAGGTAGCAGGCACGGGAACACTGGGAGCAGGATAACACTAAGGGACCATTTGCAAAGACTAACATGGGAATACTAACAACGCTCAGGCAAGGAGTGAAGGGGCAGGGCCCTTCTTATAGTCCAGGGTGATCATGGGAGTAATCAGTAAATCTAAAACATGTGTGTGCTCTGGGCCATTAAGGCCGGGGAATGAGGTCTAGCGCACACCCTAGTGGTCGCTGCAGGAGAGGACGGGAGAAAGATGTTGACAGGATGAAAGTGGTCTGCGGTCTGCTTCCGCGGCCGTTACACTTGTATAATACAACCTCTATATAAGGGGACATTTCCTTGCTTATCAAACCTGCGTCTATACGAGAAAGAGTTCCATGAGTGATTGACGAGCAAGAATCCCGGTGTTTTAATGGGTTATTCTCCAGATGTCTAATGGTCTTAGCTCTGAAATAAGGTTTCTATAGTGATAGTCATATTTGAGTTTGACGAACTTCCAAATCTATCTTTTTTTGGACCAGTAGCCGCGTACACATCTCCCATAATAAACATCGGATATATAAAATTAGAGGTTTTTTTTATAAATTTCAATTAGAACCGTATAGGAAAATGGCGGGGGCTGGATATTGCTGTCAAGAACATTCTTAAACCATCAAAGCCACCCCTGATCACAATGAATCGACCTGCCTGATCAACTAGTGTTTGTTTAATTTCCACTTTAAGGCTTTTATGCAGCAATAATGATCCCCTCTGCGTATATCGAGTACGTGGAATGATAAGAGTTCTGACTCCATGGGTTATTTAGAAGGGACCGGTTATCATCAGTTAGATGGGTTTCTGCCGGGGCCACTATATCTGCTTTATATGATCCAATCAGATTAAAGGTAGCAATTCTTTTAAACTTATCCTTTACTCCTCTAATATTCCCAAAAAGTATTATCATTCATTGTAATAAAAAACCAATGTTTACTTTATGAGATACAACTTCTATATATCCTGTATACAGAGCCGCTGGATCCTGCACTGAATCCTGAATCCGTCAGCTCAGCGGGAATGACGGGTTCAGTATCAGCAGGTCCTGTTATCGATCATATCTAAGTTATGAACCGTCAGAGACACGCAGGACTCACTGACACTGAACCCGTCATTCCCGCTGAGCTGACGGATTCAGGATTCAGTGCAGGATCCAGCTGCTCTGTATACAGGATATATAGAAGTTGTATCTCATAAAGTAAAACTTTTTTTTTTTAAATTACAATAAATGATAATAATTTTTGGGAATATTAGAGGAATAAAGGATAAGAATTGCTCTATATACAGGACTCAATGCACGATACAGCTGCTCTATATACAGGATACAAAGCAGCTGTGTCTCAAAAAGTAAAAATAATTTTTAATCAAATATATTTAGGAAGTTGCACCAATCACACTGATTGACCTTCTTATTTAAAAAAAATTGCTTTAGAAGGTGAACAGTACACAGCCTTTAAATTTGTCCAAAGTTGTAGAGAACGAGCCCCATTGACGGAGGGCTGTGAGGAAAGTCGCCTCTAAATACTGACCGGAAGGGGGGGCTTGTTCTGCACTTCAATAATGATAATGTCTGGAAATGACTTTGTGGAGATTTATTTTGACTGTTGATCAATGTAAAACAAACAAAAACAAATGAAATCAACGTCAATTCAATGTTCTTACCCAATAAATCTTAAAAAAGTACAAGGGGGTAAATACTTTTTATAGACTCTGCTCCCAATGGTGTCAAGTCTTCCATTGTAACAGGAGCCATGACAAATATGATAAATTTGTTGGTGAGAATCCTGATGGTTCCCATTAACCCCTTCCAGCCGCAGCCATTTTCGGATTTTCGTTTTCGTTTTTTACTCTCCACCTTCCAAAAGCCATAACTTTTTTATTTTTCCATCAATAAAGCTGTACAAGGGCTGGATTTTTGCGAGACGAGTTGTAGTTTTTCATTGCACCATTTATTGTACCATACACCGTGTTCCAAATTATTCTGCACATTGGATTTAAGTGTCATAAACATTTAATTATTAGTTTTTCAATGAAACTCATGGATGGTCTTGTGTCTTAGGGCTCTTTGGATCATTGTAATCAATCTCAGACACCTGTGATAATTCGTTTGCCAGGTGCGCCCAATCAAAGGAAAACTACTTAAGAAGGACGTTCCACATTATTAAGCAGCCACAGGTTTCAAGCAATATGGGAAAGAAAAAGGATCTCTCTGCTGCCGAAAAGCGTGAAATAGTGCAATACCTTGGACAAGGTATGAAAACATTGGATATTTCAAGAAAACTTAAGCATGATCATCGTACTGTGAAAAGAGCACAGACGGGTTCGTTCAGATAAAGGCATAATGAGGAAGGTTTCTGCCAGACAAATTAATAGGATTAGGAGAGCAGCTGCTAAAATGCCATTGAAAAGCAGCAAACAGGTATTCGAAGCCGCTGGTGCCTCTGGAGTCCCGCAAACCTCAAGGTGTAGGATCCTCCAGAGGTTTGCAAGTTTTCATAAAGCTATTATTCGGCCACCCCTAAACAATGCTCACAAGCAGAAACGGTTGCAGTGGGCTCAGAAATACATGAAGACTAATTTTCAAACCGTGTTGTTTACTGATAAGTGCCGTGCAACCCTGGATGGTCCAGATGGATGGAGTAGTGGATGGTTGATGAATGGCCACCATGTCCCAACAAGGCTGCAACGTCAGCAAGGAGGTGGCGGAGTCATGTTTTGGGCTGGAATCATGGGGAGAGACCAGGTAGGCCCCTTTAGGGTCCCTGACGGTGTTAAAATGACCTCTGCAAAGTACGTAGAGTTTATGACTGACCACTTTCTTCCGGGGTACAAAAAGAAGAACCGTGCCTTCCATAGCAAAATTATCTTCATGCATGACAATGCACCATCTCATGCTGCAAAGAATACCTCTGTGTCATTGGCTGCTATGGGCATAAAAGGAGAGAAACTCATGGTGTGGCCCCCATGTTCCCCTGACCTCAACCCTATTGAGAACCTTTGGAGCATCCTCAAGCACAATATCTATGAGGGTGGGAGGCAGTTCACATCAAAACAGAGGCTCTGGGAGGCGATTCTGACATCCTGCAAAGATATTCAAGCAGAAACTGTCCAAATACTCACAAATTCAATGGATGCAAGAATTGTGCAGGTGATATCAGAGAAGGGTCCTATGTTAATATGTAACTTGTGCTGTGCAGGTGATATCAGAGGAGGGTCCTGTGTAACATGTAACTTGTCCTGTGCAGGTGATATCAGAGAAGGGTCCTGTGTGACATGTAACTTGTGCTGTGCAGGTGATATCAGAGAAGGGTCCTGTGTAACATGTAACTTGTCCTGTGCAGGTGATATCAGAGGAGGGTCCTGTGTAACATGTAACTTGTCCTGTGCAGGTGATATCAGAGAAGGGTCCTGTGTAACATGTAACTTGTCCTGTGCAGGTGATATCAGAGGAGGGTCCTGTGTAACATGTAACTTGTCCTGTGCAGGTGATATCAGAGAAGGGTCCTGTGTGACATGTAACTTGTGCTGTGCAGGTGATATCAGAGAAGGGTCCTGTGTAACATGTAACTTGTCCTGTGCAGGTGATATCAGAGAAGTGTCCTGTGTAACATGTAACTTGTGCTGTGCAGGTGATATCAGAGAAGGGTCCTGTGTAACATGTAACTTGTGCTGTGCAGGTGATATCAGAGAAGGGTCCTGTGTAACATGTAACTTGTGCTGTGCAGGTGATATCAGAGGAGGGTCCTGTGTAACATGTAACTTGTGCTGTGCAGGTGATATCAGAGAAGGGTCCTGTGTAACATGTAACTTGTGCTGTGAAGGTGATATCAGAGAAGGGTCCTGTGTAACATGTAACTTGTCCTGTGCAGGTGATATCAGAGAAGGGTCCTGTGTAACATGTAACTTGTGCTGTGCAGGTGATATCAGAGGAGGGTCCTGTGTAACATGTAACTTGTGCTGTGCAGGTGATATCAGAGGAGGGTCCTGTGTAACATGTAATTTGTGCAGGTGATATCAGAGGAGGGTCCTGTGTAACATGTAACTTGTGCTGTGCAGGTGATATCAGAGAAGGGTCCTGTGTAACATGTAACTTGTGCTGTGCAGGTGATATCAGAGAAGGGTCCTGTGTAACATGTAACTTGTGCTGTGCAGGTGATATCAGAGGAGGGTCCTGTGTAACATGTAACTTGTGCTGTGCAGGTGATATCAGAGAAGGGTCCTGTGTAACATGTAACTTGTGCTGTGAAGGTGATATCAGAGAAGGGTCCTGTGTAACATGTAACTTGTCCTGTGCAGGTGATATCAGAGAAGGGTCCTGTGTAACATGTAACTTGTGCTGTGCAGGTGATATCAGAGGAGGGTCCTGTGTAACATGTAACTTGTGCTGTGCAGGTGATATCAGAGAAGGGTCCTGTGTAACATGTAACTTGTGCTGTGCAGGTGATATCAGAGGAGGGTCCTGTGTAACATGTAATTTGTGCAGGTGATATCAGAGAAGGGTCCTGTGTAACATGTAACTTGTGCTGTGCAGGTGATATCAGAGGAGGGTCCTGTGTAACATGTAACTTGTGCTGTGCAGGTGATATCAGAGAAGGGTCCTGTGTAACATGTAACTTGTGCTGTGCAGGTGATATCAGAGAAGGGTCCTGTGTAACATGTAACTTGTGCTGTGCAGGTGATATCAGAGGAGGGTCCTGTGTAACATGTAACTTGTGCTGTGCAGGTGATATCAGAGAAGGGTCCTGTGTAACATGTAACTTGTGCTGTGCAGGTGATAACAGAGGAGGGTCCTGTGTAACATGTAACTTGTCCTGTGCAGGTGATATCAGAGAAGGGTCCTGTGTAACATGTAACTTGTGCTGTGCAGGTGATATCAGAGAAGGGTCCTGTGTAACATGTAACTTGTCCTGTGCAGGTGATATCAGAGGAGGGTCCTGTGTAACATGTAACTTGTGCTGTGCAGGTGATATCAGAAGAGGGTCCTGTGTAACATGTAACTTGTGCTGTGCAGGTGATATCAGAGGAGGGTCCTGTGTGACATGTAACTTGTGCTGTGCAGGTGATATCAGAGGAGGGTCCTGTGTGACATGTAACTTGTGCTGTGCAGGTGATATCAGAGAAGGGTCCTGTGTAACATGTAACTTGTGCTGTGCAGATGATATCAGAGGAGGGTCCTGTGTAACATGTAACTTGTCCTGTGCAGGTGATATCAGAGAAGGGTCCTGTGTAACATGTAACTTGTGCTGTGCAGGTGATATCAGAGAAGGGTCCTGTGTAACATGTAACTTGTGCTGTGCAGGTGATCTCAGAGAAGGGTCCTGTGTAACATGTAACTTGTGCTGTGCAGGTGATATCAGAGAAGGGTCCTGTGTAACATGTAACTTGTGCTGTGCAGGTGATATCAGAGAAGGCTCCTGTGTAACATGTAACTTGTCCTGTGCAGGTGATATCAGAGAAGGGTCCTGTGTAACATGTAACTTGTGCTGTGCAGGTGATATCAGAGAAGGGTCCTGTGTAACATGTAACTTGTCCTGTGCAGGTGATATCAGAGAAGGGTCCTGTGTAACATGTAACTTGTGCTGTGCAGGTGATATCAGAGGAGGGTCCTGTGTAACATGTAACTTGTGCTGTGCAGGTGATATCAGAGAAGGGTCCTGTGTAACATGTAACTTGTGCTGTGCAGGTGATATCAGAGAAGGGTCCTGTGTAACATGTAACTTGTGCTGTGCAGGTGATATCAGAGGAGGGTCCTGTGTAACATGTAACTTGTCCTGTGCAGGTGATATCAGAGAAGGGTCCTGTGTAACATGTAACTTGTGCTGTGAAGGTGATATCAGAGAAGGGTCCTGTGTAACATGTAACTTGTGCTGTGCAGGTGATATCAGAGGAGGGTCCTGTGTAACATGTAACTTGTGCTGTGCAGGTGATATCAGAGGAGGGTCCTGTGTAACATGTAACTTGTGCTGTGCAGGTGATATCAGAGAAGGGTCCTGTGTAACATGTAACTTGTGCTGTGCAGGTGATATCAGAGAAGGGTCCTGTGTAACATGTAACTTGTGCTGTGCAGGTGATATCAGAGGAGGGTCCTGTGTGACATGTAACTTGTGCTGTGCAGGTGATATCAGAGAAGGGTCCTGTGTAACATGTAACTTGTGCTGTGCAGGTGATATCAGAGAAGGGTCCTGTGTAACATGTAACTTGTGCTGTGCAGGTGATATCAAAGAAGGGTCCTGTGTAAGATGTAACTTGTGCTGTGCAGGTGATATCAGAGAAGGGTCCTATGTAACATGTAACTTGTCCTGTGCAGGTGATATCAGAGAAGGGTCCTGTGTAACATGTAACTTGTGCTGTGCAGGTGATATCAGAGAAGGGTCCTGTGTAACATGTAACTTGTGCTGTGCAGGTGATATCAGAGAAGGGTCCTGTGTAACATGTAACTTGTCCTGTGCAGGTGATATCAGAGGAGGGTCCTGTGTAACATGTAACTTGTGCTGTGCAGGTGATATCAGAGAAGGGTCCTGTGTAACATGTAACTTGTGCTGTGCAGGTGATATCAGAGAAGGGTCCTGTGTAACATGTAACTTGTCCTGTGCAGGTGATAGAGGAGGGTCCTGTGTAACATGTAACTTGTCCTGTGCAGGTGATATCAGAGGAGGGTCCTGTGTAACATGTAACTTGTGCTGTGCAGGTGATATCAGAGGAGGGTCCTGTGTAACATGTAACTTGTGCTGTGCAGGTGATATCAGAGGAGGGTCCTGTGTAACATGTAACTTGTCCTGTGCAGGTGATATCAGAGAAGGGTCCTGTGTAACATGTAACTAGTGCTGTGCAGGTGATATCAGAGAAGGGTCCTGTGTAACATGTAACTTGTGCTGTGCAGGTGATATCAGAGAAGAGTCCTGTGTAACATGTAACTTGTCCTGTGCAGGTGATATCAGAGAAGGGTCCTGTGTAACATGTAACTTGTGCTGTGCAGGTGATATCAGAGAAGGGTCCTGTGTAACATGTAACTTGTCCTGTGCAGGTGATATCAGAGAAGGGTCCTGTGTAACATGTAACTTGTCCTGTGCAGGTGATAGAGGAGGGTCCTGTGTAACATGTAACTTGTCCTGTGCAGGTGATATCAGAGGAGGGTCCTGTGTAACATGTAACTAGTGCTGTGCAGGTGATATCAGAGAAGGGTCCTGTGTAACATGTAACTTGTGCTGTGCAGGTGATATCAGAGAAGGGTCCTGTGTAACATGTAACTTGTGCTGTGCAGGTGATATCAGAGAAGGGTCCTGTGTAACATGTAACTTGTGCTGTGCAGGTGATATCAGAGAAGAGTCCTGTGTAACATGTAACTTGTCCTGTGCAGGTGATATCAGAGAAGGGTCCTGTGTAACATGTAACTTGTGCTGTGCAGGTGATATCAGAGGAGGGTCCTGTGTAACATGTAACTTGTCCTGTGCAGGTGATATCAGAGGAGGGTCCTGTGTAACATGTAACTTGTGCTGTGCAGGTGATATCAGAGGAGGGTCCTGTGTAACATGTAACTTGTGCTGTGCAGGTGATATCAGAGAAGGGTCCTGTGTAACATGTAACTTGTGCTGTGCAGGTGATATCAGAGAAGGGTCCTGTGTAACATGTAACTTGTGCTGTGCAGGTGATATCAGAGGAGGGTCCTGTGTAACATGTAACTTGTGCTGTGCAGGTGATATCAGAGAAGGGTCCTGTGTAACATGTAACTTGTGCTGTGCAGGTGATATCAGAGAAGGGTCCTGTGTAACATGTAACTTGTCCTGTGCAGGTGATATCAGAGGAGGGTCCTGTGTAACATGTAACTTGTGCTGTGCAGGTGATATCAGAGAAGGGTCCTGTGTAACATGTAACTTGTGCTGTGCAGGTGATATCAGAGAAGGGTCCTGTGTAACATGTAACTTGTCCTGTGCAGGTGATATCAGAGAAGGGTCCTGTGTAACATGTAACTTGTCCTGTGCAGGTGATATCAGAGAAGGGTCCTGTGTAACATGTAACTTGTGCTGTGCAGGTGATAGAGGAGGGTCCTGTGTAACATGTAACTTGTCCTGTGCAGGTGATATCAGAGGAGGGTCCTGTGTAACATGTAACTAGTGCTGTGCAGGTGATATCAGAGAAGGGTCCTGTGTAACATGTAACTTGTGCTGTGCAGGTGATATCAGAGAAGAGTCCTGTGTAACATGTAACTTGTCCTGTGCAGGTGATATCAGAGAAGGGTCCTGTGTAACATGTAACTTGTGCTGTGCAGGTGATATCAGAGGAGGGTCCTGTGTAACATGTAACTTGTGCTGTGCAGGTGATATCAGAGAAGGGTCCTGTATAACATGTAACTTGTGCTGTGCAGGTGATATCAGAGAAGGGTCCTGTGTAACATGTAACTTGTCCTGTGCAGGTGATATCAGAGGAGGGTCCTGTGTAACATGTAACTTGTGCTGTGCAGGTGATATCAGAGAAGGGTCCTGTGTAACATGTAACTTGTGCTGTACAAGGTGATATCAGAGGAGGGTCCTGTATAACATGTAACTTGTGCTGTGCAGGTGATATCAGAGAAGGGTCCTGTGTAACATGTAACTTGTCCTGTGCAGGTGATATCAGAGGAGGGTCCTGTGTAACTTGTGCTGTGCAGGTGATATCAGAGGAGGGTCCTGTGTAACATGTAACTTGTGCTGTGCAGGTGATATCAGAGAAGGGTCCTGTGTAACATGTAACTTGTGCTGTGCAGGTGATATCAGAGAAGGGTCCTGTGTAACATGTAACTTGTGCTGTGCAGGTGATATCAGAGAAGGGTCCTGTGTAACATGTAACTTGTGCTGTGCAGGTGATATCAGAGAAGGGTCCTGTGTAACATGTAACTTGTGCTGTGCAGGTGATATCAGAGGAGGGTCCTGTGTAACATGTAACTTGTGCTGTGCAGGTGATATCAGAGGAGGGTCCTGTGTAACATGTAACTTGTGCTGTGCAGGTGATATCAGAGAAGGGTCCTGTGTAACATGTAACTTGTGCTGTGCAGGTGATATCAGAGAAGGGTCCTGTGTAACATGTAACTTGTCCTGTGCAGGTGATATCAGAGGAGGGTCCTGTGTAACATGTAACTTGTGCTGTGCAGGTGATATCAGAGGAGGGTCCTGTGTAACATGTAACTTGTGCTGTGCAGGTGATATCAGAGAAGGGTCCTGTGTAACATGTAACTTGTGCTGTGCAGGTGATGTCAGAGAAGGGTCCTGTGTAACATGTAACTTGTGCTGTGCAGGTGATATCAGAGAAGGGTCCTGTGTAACATGTAACTTGTGCTGTGCAGGTGATATCAGAGAAGGGTCCTGTGTAACATGTAACTTGTGCTGTGCAGGTGATATCAGAGGAGGGTCCTGTGTAACATGTAACTTGTGCTGTGCAGGTGATATCAGAGAAGGGACCTGTGTAACATGTAACTTGTGCTGTGCAGGTGATATCAGAGGAGGGTCCTGTGTAACATGTAACTTGTGCTGTGCAGGTGATATCAGAGAAGGGTCCTGTGTAACATGTAACTTGTGCTGTGCAGGTGATATCAGAGGAGGGTCCTGTGTAACATGTAACTTGTGCTGTGCAGGTGATATCAGAGGAGGGTCCTGTGTAACATGTAACTTGTGCTGTGCAGGTGATATCAGAGGAGGGTCCTGTGTAACATGTAACTTGTCCTGTGCAGGTGATATCAGAGGAGGGTCCTGTGTAACATGTAACTTGTGCTGTGCAGGTGATATCAGAGGAGGGTCCTGTGTAACATGTAACTTGTCCTGTGCAGGTGATATCAGAGAAGGGTCCTGTGTAACATGTAACTTGTCCTGTGCAGGTGATATCAGAGGAGGGTCCTGTGTAACATGTAACTTGTGCTGTGCAGGTGATATCAGAGGAGGGTCCTGTGTAACATGTAACTTGTGCTGTGCAGGTGATATCAGAGGAGGGTCCTGTGTAACATGTAACTTGTCCTGTGCAGGTGATATCAGAGAAGGGTCCTGTGTAACATGTAACTTGTGCTGTGCAGGTGATATCAGAGGAGGGTCCTGTGTAACATGTAACTTGTCCTGTGCAGGTGATATCAGAGGAGGGTCCTGTGTAACATGTAACTTGTGCTGTGCAGGTGATATCAGAGGAGGGTCCTGTGTAACATGTAACTTGTCCTGTGCAGGTGATATCAGAGAAGGGTCCTGTGTAACATGTAACTTGTGCTGTGCAGGTGATATCAGAGGAGGGTCCTGTGTAACATGTAACTTGTGCTGTGCAGGTGATATCAGAGAAGGGTCCTGTGTAACATGTAACTTGTGCTGTGCAGGTGATATCAGAGGAGGGTCCTGTGTAACATGTAACTTGTGCTGTGCAGGTGATATCAGAGGAGGGTCCTGTGTAACATGTAACTTGTGCTGTGCAGGTGATATCAGAGAAGGGTCCTGTGTAACATGTAACTTGTGCTGTGCAGGTGATATCAGAGAAGGGTCCTGTGTAACATGTAACTTGTGCTGTGCAGGTGATATCAGAGGAGGGTCCTGTGTAACATGTAACTTGTGCTGTGCAGGTGATATCAGAGGAGGGTCCTGTGTAACATGTAACTTGTGCTGTGCAGGTGATATCAGAGAAGGGTCCTGTGTGACATGTAACTTGTCCTGTGCAGGTGATATCAGAGAAGGGTCCTGTGTAACATGTAACTTGTGCTGTGCAGGTGATATCAGAGAAGGGTCCTGTGTAACATGTAACTTGTACTGTGCAGGTGATATCAGAGGAGGGTCCTGTGTAACATGTAACTTGTCCTGTGCAGGTGATATCAGAGAAGGGTCCTGTGTAACATGTAACTTGTCCTGTGCAGGTGATATCAGAGGAGGGTCCTGTGTAACATGTAACTTGTCCTGTGCAGGTGATATCAGAGAAGGGTCCTGTGTAACATGTAACTTGTCCTGTGCAGGTGATATCAGAGAAGGGTCCTGTGTAACATGTAACTTGTCCTGTGCAGGTGATATCAGAGGAGGGTCCTG
Source organism: Rhinoderma darwinii (assembly GCF_050947455.1). Lineage (NCBI taxonomy): Eukaryota > Metazoa > Chordata > Amphibia > Anura > Rhinodermatidae > Rhinoderma > Rhinoderma darwinii. The sequence goes on from NC_134695.1 coordinate 76,580,521, forward strand.
TGTAACATGTAACTTGTGCTGTGCAGGTGATATCAGAGGAGGGTCCTGTGTAACATGTAACTTGTGCTGTGCAGGTGATATCAGAGAAGGGGTCCTGTGTAACATGTAACTTGTCCTGTGCAGGTGATATCAGAGGAGGGTCCTGTGTAACATGTAACTTGTGCTGTGCAGGTGATATCAGAGAAGGGTCCTGTGTAACATGTAACTTGTCCTGTGCAGGTGATATCAGAGAAGGGTCCTGTGTAACATGTAACTTGTCCTGTGCAGGTGATATCAGAGGAGGGTCCTGTGTAACATGTAACTTGTGCTGTGCAGGTGATATCAGAGAAGGGTCCTGTGTAACATGTAACTTGTCCTGTGCAGGTGATATCAGAGAAGGGTCCTGTGTAACATGTAACTTGTCCTGTGCAGGTGATATCAGAGAAGGGTCCTGTGTAACATGTAACTTGTGCTGTGCAGGTGATATCAGAGGAGGGTCCTGTGTAACATGTAACTTGTGCTGTGCAGGTGATATCAGAGGAGGGTCCTGTGTAACATGTAACTTGTCCTGTGCAGTTGATATCAGAGAAGGGTCCTGTGTAACATGTAACTTGTCCTGTGCAGGTGATATCAGAGAAGGGTCCTGTGTAACATGTAACTTGTGCTGTGCAGGTGATATCAGAGGAGGGTCCTGTGTAACATGTAACTTGTGCTGTGCAGGTGATATCAGAGAAGGGTCCTGTGTAACATGTAACTTGTGCTGTGCAGGTGATATCAGAGAAGGGTCCTGTGTAACATGTAACTTGTGCTGTGCAGGTGATATCAGAGAAGGGTCCTGTGTAACATGTAACTTGTGCTGTGCAGGTGATATCAGAGAAGGGTCCTGTGTAACATGTAACTTGTCCTGTGCAGGTGATATCAGAGAAGGGTCCTGTGTAACATGTAACTTGTGCTGTGCAGGTGATATCAGAGAAGGGTCCTGTGTAACATGTAACTTGTGCTGTGCAGGTGATATCAGAGGAGGGTCCTGTGTAACATGTAACTTGTGCTGTGCAGGTGATATCAGAGAAGGGTCCTGTGTAACATGTAACTTGTGCTGTGCAGGTGATATCAGAGGAGGGTCCTGTGTAACATGTAACTTGTCCTGTGCAGGTGATATCAGAGGAGGGTCCTGTGTAACATGTAACTTGTCCTGTGCAGGTGATATCAGAGAAGGGTCCTGTGTAACATGTAACTTGTGCTGTGCAGGTGATATCAGAGGAGGGTCCTGTGTAACATGTAACTTGTCCTGTGCAGGTGATATCAGAGGAGGGTCCTGTGTGACATGTAACTTGTGCTGTGCAGGTGATATCAGAGAAGGGTCCTGTGTGACATGTAACTTGTGCTGTGCAGGTGATATCAGAGGAGGGTCCTGTGTAACATGTAACTTGTCCTGTGCAGGTGATATCAGAGAAGGGTCTTGTGTAACATGTAACTTGTGCTGTGCAGGTGATATCAGAGAAGGGTCCTATGTAACTTGTCCTGTGCAGGTGATATCAGAGAAGGGTCCTGTGTAACATGTAACTTGTGCTGTGCAGGTGATATCAGAGAAGGGTCCTGTGTAACATGTAACTTGTCCTGTGCAGGTGATATCAGAGGAGGGTCCTGTGTAACATGTAACTTGTGCTGTGCAGGTGATATCAGAGGAGGGTCCTGTGTAACATGTAACTTGTCCTGTGCAGGTGATATCAGAGGAGGGTCCTGTGTAACATGTAACTTGTGCTGTGCAGGTGATATCAGAGGAGGGTCCTGTGTAACATGTAACTTGTGCTGTGCAGGTGATATCAGAGAAGGGTCCTGTGTAACATGTAACTTGTGCTGTGCAGGTGATATCAGAGAAGGGTCCTGTGTAACATGTAACTTGTCCTGTGCAGGTGATATCAGAGGAGGGTCCTGTGTAACATGTAACTTGTCCTGTGCAGGTGATCTCAGAGAAGGGTCCTGTGTAACATGTAACTTGTGCTGTGCAGGTGATATCAGAGAAGGGTCCTGTGTAACATGTAACTTGTGCTGTGCAGGTGATATCAGAGAAGGGTCCTGTGTAACATGTAACTTGTGCTGTGCAGGTGATATCAGAGAAGGGTCCTGTGTAACATGTAACTTGTGCTGTGCAGGTGATATCAGAGGAGGGTCCTGTGTAACATGTAACTTGTGCTGTGCAGGTGATATCAGAGAAGGGTCCTGTGTAACATGTAACTTGTGCTGTGCAGGTGATATCAGAGAAGGGTCCTGTGTAACATGTAACTTGTCCTGTGCAGGTGATATCAGAGAAGGGTCCTGTGTAACATGTAACTTGTCCTGTGCAGGTGATATCAGAGGAGGGTCCTGTGTAACATGTAACTTGTGCTGTGCAGGTGATATCAGAGAAGGGTCCTGTGTAACATGTAACTTGTCCTGTGCAGGTGATATCAGAGAAGGGTCCTGTGTAACATGTAACTTGTCCTGTGCAGGTGATATCAGAGGAGGGTCCTGTGTAACATGTAACTTGTGCTGTGCAGGTGATATCAGAGGAGGGTCCTGTGTAACATGTAACTTGTGCTGTGCAGGTGATATCAGAGAAGGGTCCTGTGTAACATGTAACTTGTGCTGTGCAGGTGATATCAGAGAAGGGTCCTGTGTAACATGTAACTTGTCCTGTGCAGGTGATATCAGAGAAGGGTCCTGTGTAACATGTAACTTGTCCTGTGCAGGTGATATCAGAGAAGGGTCCTGTGTAACATGTAACTTGTGCTGTGCAGGTGATATCAGAGGAGGGTCCTGTGTAACATGTAACTTGTCCTGTGCCGGTGATATCAGAGAAGGGTCCTGTGTAACATGTAACTTGTCCTGTGCAGGTGATATCAGAGGAGGGTCCTGTGTAACATGTAACTTGTCCTGTGCAGGTGATATCAGAGAAGGGTCCTGTGTAACATGTAACTTGTCCTGTGCAGGTGATATCAGAGGAGGGTCCTGTGTAACATGTAACTTGTGCTGTGCAGGTGATATCAGAGAAGGGTCCTGTGTAACATGTAACTTGTCCTGTGCAGGTGATATCAGAGGAGGGTCCTGTGTAACATGTAACTTGTGCTGTGCATGTGATATCAGAGAAGGGTCCTGTGTGACATGTAACTTGTGCTGTGCAGGTGATATCAGAGAAGGGTCCTGTGTAACATGTAACTTGTCCTGTGCAGGTGATATCAGAGAAGGGTCCTGTGTAACATGTAACTTGTCCTGTGCAGGTGATATCAGAGAAGGGTCCTGTGTAACATGTAACTTGTGCTGTGCAGGTGATATCAGAGGAGGGTCCTGTGTAACATGTAACTTGTGCTGTGCAGGTGATATCAGAGGAGGGTCCTGTGTAACATGTAACTTGTCCTGTGCAGGTGATATCAGAGAAGGGTCCTGTGTAACATGTAACTTGTGCTGTGCAGGTGATATCAGAGAAGGGTCCTGTGTAACATGTAACTTGTGCTGTGCAGGTGATATCAGAGGAGGGTCCTGTGTAACATGTAACTTGTGCTGTGCAGGTGATATCAGAGAAGGGTCCTGTGTAACATGTAACTTGTGCTGTGCAGGTGATATCAGAGAAGGGTCCTGTGTAACATGTAACTTGTCCTGTGCAGGTGATATCAGAGAAGGGTCCTGTGTAACATGTAACTTGTGCTGTGCAGGTGATATCAGAGGAGGGTCCTGTGTAACATGTAACTTGTGCTGTGCAGGTGATATCAGAGGAGGGTCCTGTGTAACATGTAACTTGTGCTGTGCAGGTGATATCAGAGGAGGGTCCTGTGTAACATGTAACTTGTGCTGTGCAGGTGATATCAGAGGAGGGTCCTGTGTAACATGTAACTTGTGCTGTGCAGGTGATATCAGAGGAGGGTCCTGTGTAACATGTAACTTGTGCTGTGCAGGTGATATCAGAGGAGGGTCCTGTGTAACATGTAACTTGTGCTGTGCAGGTGATATCAGAGAAGGGTCCTGTGTAACATGTAACTTGTGCTGTGCAGGTGATATCAGAGGAGGGTCCTGTGTGACATGTAACTTGTGCTGTGCAGGTGATATCAGAGAAGGGTCCTGTGTGACATGTAACTTGTGCTGTGCAGGTGATATCAGAGGAGGGTCCTGTGTAACATGTAACTTGTGCTGTGCAGGTGATATCAGAGAAGGGTCCTGTGTAACATGTAACTTGTCCTGTGCAGGTGATATCAGAGAAGGGTCCTGTGTAACATGTAACTTGTCCTGTGCAGGTGATATCAGAGAAGGGTCTTGTGTAACATGTAACTTGTGCTGTGCAGGTGATATCAGAGAAGGGTCCTATGTAACTTGTCCTGTGCAGGTGATATCAGAGAAGGGTCCTGTGTAACATGTAACTTGTGCTGTGCAGGTGATATCAGAGGAGGGTCCTGTGTAACATGTAACTTGTCCTGTGCAGGTGATATCAGAGAAGGGTCCTGTGTAACATGTAACTTGTGCTGTGCAGGTGATATCAGAGGAGGGTCCTGTGTAACATGTAACTTGTGCTGTGCAGGTGATATCAGAGAAGGGTCCTGTGTAACATGTAACTTGTCCTGTGCAGGTGATATCAGAGGAGGGTCCTGTGTAACATGTAACTTGTGCTGTGCAGGTGATATCAGAGAAGGGTCCTGTGTAACATGTAACTTGTGCTGTACAGGTGATATCAGAGAAGGGTCCTGTGTAACATGTAACTTGTGCTGTGCAGGTGATATCAGAGAAGGGTCCTGTGTAACATGTAACTTGTGCTGTGCAGGTGATATCAGAGGAGGGTCCTGTGTAACATGTAACTTGTCCTGTGCAGGTGATATCAGAGAAGGGTCCTGTGTAACATGTAACTTGTGCTGTGCAGGTGATATCAGAGAAGGGTCCTGTGTAACATGTAACTTGTGCCGTGCAGGTGATATCAGAGGAGGGTCCTGTGTAACATGTAACTTGTCCTGTGCAGGTGATACCAGAGAAGGGTCCTGTGTAACATGTAACTTGTGCTGTGCAGGTGATATCAGAGGAGGGTCCTGTGTAACATGTAACTTGTGCTGTGCAGGTGATATCAGAGGAGGGTCCTGTGTAACATGTAACTTGTGCTGTGCAGGTGATATCAGAGGAGGGTCCTGTGTAACATGTAACTTGTCCTGTGCAGGTGATATCAGAGAAGGGTCCTGTGTAACATGTAACTTGTGCTGTGCAGGTGATATCAGAGGAGGGTCCTGTGTAACATGTAACTTGTGCTGTGCAGGTGATATCAGAGGAGGGTCCTGTGTGACATGTAACTTGTGCTGTGCAGGTGATATCAGAGGAGGGTCCTGTGTAACATGTAACTTGTGCTGTGCAGGTGATATCAGAGGAGGGTCATGTGTAACATGTAACTTGTGCTGTGCAGGTGATATCAGAGAAGGGTCCTGTGTAACATGTAACTTGTCCTGTGCAGGTGATATCAGAGGAGGGTCCTGTGTAACATGTAACTTGTCCTGTGCAGGTGATATCAGAGAAGGGTCCTGTGTAACATATAACTTGTGCTGTGCAGGTGATATCAGAGAAGGGTCCTGTGTAACATGTAACTTGTCCTGTGCAGGTGATATCAGAGAAGGGTCCTGTATAACATGTAACTTGTGCTGTGCAGGTGATATCAGAGAAGGGTCCTGTGTAACATGTAACTTGTCCTGTGCAGGTGATATCAGAGGAGGGTCCTGTGTAACATGTAACTTGTCCTGTGCAGGTGATATCAGAGGAGGGTCCTGTGTAACATGTAACTTGTGCTGTGCAGGTGATATCAGAGAAGGGTCCTGTGTAACATGTAACTTGTCCTGTGCAGGTGATATCAGAGAAGGGTCCTGTGTAACATATAACTTGTGCTGTGCAGGTGATATCAGAGAAGGGTCCTGTGTAACATGTAACTTGTCCTGTGCAGGTGATATCAAAGGAGGGTCCTGTGTAACATGTAACTTGTCCTGTGCAGGTGATATCAGAGGAGGGTCCTGTGTAACATGTAACTTGTGCTGTGCAGGTGATATCAGAGGAGGGTCCTGTGTAACATGTAACTTGTGCTGTGCAGGTGATATCAGAGAAGGGTCCTGTGTAACATGTAACTTGTGCTGTGCAGGTGATATCAGAGAAGGGTCCTGTGTAACATGTAACTTGTGCTGTGCAGGTGATATCAGAGAAGGGTCCTGTGTAACATGTAACTTGTCCTGTGCAGGTGATATCAGAGAAGGGTCCTGTGTAACATGTAACTTGTCCTGTGCAGGTGATATCAGAGAAGGGTCCTGTGTAACATGTAACTTGTCCTGTGCAGGTGATATCAGAGGAGGGTCCTGTGTAACATGTAACTTGTGCTGTGCAGGTGATATCAGAGGAGGGTCCTGTGTAACATGTAACTTGTGCTGTGCAGGTGATATCAGAGAAGGGTCCTGTGTAACATGTAACTTGTGCTGTGCAGGTGATATCAGAGGAGGGTCCTGTGTAACATGTAACTTGTGCTGTGCAGGTGATATCAGAGGAGGGTCCTGTGTAACATGTAACTTGTCCTGTGCAGGTGATATCAGAGAAGGTTCCTGTGTAACATGTAACTTGTCCTGTGCAGGTGATAGCAGAGAAGGGTCCTGTGTAACATGTAACTTGTCCTGTGCAGGTGATATCAGAGGAGGGTCCTGTGTAACATGTAACTTGTCCTGTGCAGGTGATATCAGAGAAGGGTCCTGTGTAACATGTAACTTGTGCTGTGCAGGTGATAGCAGAGAAGGGTCCTGTGTAACATGTAACTTGTGCTGTGCAGGTGATATCAGAGAAGGGTCCTGTGTAACATGTAACTTGTGCTGTGCAGGTGATATCAGAGAAGGGTCCTGTGTAACATGTAACTTGTGCTGTGCAGGTGATATCAGAGAAGGGTCCTGTGTAACATGTAACTTGTCCTGTGCAGGTGATATCAGAGAAGGGTCCTGTGTAACATGTAACTTGTGCTGTGCAGGTGATATCAGAGAAGGGTCCTGTGTAACATGTAACTTGTGCTGTGCAGGTGATATCAGAGGAGGGTCCTGTGTAACATGTAACTTGTCCTGTGCAGGTGATATCAGAGGAGGGTCCTGTGTAACATGTAACTTGTGCTGTGCAGGTGATATCAGAGAAGGGTCCTGTGTAACATGTAACTTGTCCTGTGCAGGTGATATCAGAGGAGGGTCCTGTGTAACATGTAACTTGTGCTGTGCAGGTGATATCAGAGAAGGGTCCTGTGTAACATGTAACTTGTGCTGTGCAGGTGATATCAGAGAAGGGTCCTGTGTAACATGTAACTTGTGCTGTGCAGGTGATATCAGAGAAGGGTCCTGTGTAACATGTAACTTGTGCTGTGCAGGTGATATCAGAGAAGGGTCCTGTGTAACATGTAACTTGTGCTGTGCAGGTGATATCAGAGAAGGGTCCTGTGTAACATGTAACTTGTGCTGTGCAGGTGATATCAGAGGAGGGTCCTGTGTAACATGTAACTTGTGCTGTGCAGGTGATATCAGAGAAGGGTCCTATGTTAATATGTAACTTGTGCTGTGCAGGTGATATCAGAGAAGGGTCCTGTGTAACATGTAACTTGTGCTGTGCAGGTGATATCCGAGGAGGGTCCTGTGTAACATGTAACTTGTGCTGTGCATGTGATATCAGAGAAGGGTCCTGTGTGACATGTAACTTGTCCTGTGCAGGTGATATCAGAGGAGGGTCCTGTGTAACATGTAACTTGTGCTGTGCAGGTGATATCAGAGAAGGGTCCTGTGTAACATGTAACTTGTCCTGTGCAGGTGATATCAGAGAAGGGTCCTGTGTAACATGTAACTTGTGCTGTGCAGGTGATATCAGAGGAGGGTCCTGTGTAACATGTAACTTGTGCTGTGCAGGTGATATCAGAGAAGGGTCCTGTGTGACATGTAACTTGTGCTGTGCAGGTGATATCAGAGAAGGGTCCTGTGTAACATGTAACTTGTCCTGTGCAGGTGATATCAGAGGAGGGTCCTGTGTAACATGTAACTTGTGCTGTGCAGGTGATATCAGAGAAGGGTCCTGTGTAACATGTAACTTGTGCTGTGCAGGTGATATCAGAGGAGGGTCCTGTGTAACATGTAACTTGTGCTGTGCAGGTGATATCAGAGGAGGGTCCTGTGTAACATGTAACTTGTGCTGTGCAGGTGATATCAGAGAAGGGTCCTGTGTAACATGTAACTTGTGCTGTGCAGGTGATATCAGAGAAGGGTCCTGTGTAACATGTAACATGTGCTGTGCAGGTGATATCAGAGGAGGGTCCTGTGTAACATGTAACTTGTCCTGTGCCGGTGATATCAGAGGAGGGTCCTGTGTAACATGTAACTTGTCCTGTGCAGGTGATATCAGAGGAGGGTCCTGTGTAACATGTAACTTGTCCTGTGCAGGTGATATCAGAGGAGGGTCCTGTGTAACATGTAACTTGTCCTGTGCAGGTGATATCAGAGAAGGGTCCTGTGTAACATGTAACTTGTGCTGTGCCGGTGATATCAGAGGAGGGTCCTGTGTAACATGTAACTTGTCCTGTGCAGGTGATATCAGAGAAGGGTCCTGTGTAACATGTAACTTGTCCTGTGCAGGTGATATCAGAGGAGGGTCCTGTGTAACATGTAACTTGTGCTGTGCAGGTGATATCAGAGGAGGGTCCTGTGTAACATGTAACTTGTGCTGTGCAGGTGATATCAGAGAAGGGTCCTGTGTAACATGTAACTTGTGCTGTGCAGGTGATATCAGAGAAGGGTCCTGTGTAACATGTAACTTGTGCTGTGCAGGTGATATCAGAGAAGGGTCCTGTGTAACATGTAACTTGTCCTGTGCAGGTGATATCAGAGAAGGGTCCTGTGTAACATGTAACTTGTCCTGTGCAGGTGATATCAGAGAAGGGTCCTGTGTAACATGTAACTTGTGCTGTGCAGGTGATATCAGAGGAGGGTCCTGTGTAACATGTAACTTGTGCTGTGCAGGTGATATCAGAGAAGGGTCCTGTGTAACATGTAACTTGTCCTGTGCAGGTGATATCAGAGAAGGGTCCTGTGTAACATGTAACTTGTGCTGTGCAGGTGATATCAGAGGAGGGTCCTGTGTAACATGTAACTTGTGCTGTGCAGGTGATATCAGAGGAGGGTCCTGTGTAACATGTAACTTGTGCTGTGCAGGTGATATCAGAGGAGGGTCCTGTGTAACATGTAACTTGTGCTGTGCAGGTGATATCAGAGAAGGGTCCTGTGTAACATGTAACTTGTCCTGTGCAGGTGATATCAGAGGAGGGTCCTGTGTAACATGTAACTTGTGCTGTGCAGGTGATATCAGAGAAGGGTCCTGTGTAACATGTAACTTGTCCTGTGCAGGTGATATCAGAGAAGGGTCCTGTGTAACATGTAACTTGTGCTGTGCAGGTGATATCAGAGGAGGGTCCTGTGTAACATGTAACTTGTGCTGTGCAGGTGATATCAGAGGAGGGTCCTGTGTAACATGTAACTTGTGCTGTGCAGGTGATATCAGAGAAGTGTCCTGTGTAACATGTAACTTGTGCTGTGCAGGTGATATCAGAGGAGGGTCCTGTGTAACATGTAACTTGTGCTGTGCAGGTGATATCAGAGAAGGGTCCTGTGTAACATGTAACTTGTGCTGTGCAGGTGATATCAGAGGAGGGTCCCTGTGTAACATGTAACTTGTGCTGTGCAGGTGATATCAGAGGAGGGTCCTGTGTAACATGTAACTTGTCCTGTGCAGGTGATATCAGAGAAGGGTCCTGTGTAACATGTAACTTGTCCTGTGCAGGTGATATCAGAGGAGGGTCCTGTGTAACATGTAACTTCTCCTGTGCAGGTGATATCAGAGAAGGGTCCAGTGTAACATGTAACTTGTCCTGTGCAGGTGATATCAGAGGAGGGTCCTGTGTAACATGTAACTTGTGCTGTGCAGGTGATATCAGAGGAGGGTCCTGTGTAACATGTAACTTGTGCTGTGCAGGTGATATCAGAGGAGGGTCCTGTGTAACATGTAACTTGTCCTGTGCAGGTGATATCAGAGAAGGGTCCTGTGTAACATGTAACTTGTGCTGTGCAGGTGATATCAGAGGAGGGTCCTGTGTAACATGTAACTTGTGCTGTGCAGGTGATATCAGAGGAGGGTCCTGTGTAACATGTAACTTGTGCTGTGCAGGTGATATCAGAGAAGGGTCCTGTGTAACATGTAACTTGTCCTGTGCAGGTGATATCAGAGGAGGGTCCTGTGTAACATGTAACTTGTCCTGTGCAGGTGATATCAGAGGAGGGTCCTGTGTAACATGTAACTTGTGCTGTGCAGGTGATATCAGAGGAGGGTCCTGTGTAACATGTAACTTGTGCTGTGCAGGTGATATCAGAGAAGGGTCCTGTGTAACATGTAACTTGTGCTGTGCAGGTGATATCAGAGGAGGGTCCTGTGTAACATGTAACTTGTGCTGTGCAGGTGATATCAGAGGAGGGTCCTGTGTAACATGTAACTTGTCCTGTGCAGGTGATATCAGAGAAGGGTCCTGTGTAACATGTAACTTGTCCTGTGCAGGTGATATCAGAGGAGGGTCCTGTGTAACATGTAACTTGTCCTGTGCAGGTGATATCAGAGAAGGGTCCTGTGTAACATGTAACTTGTCCTGTGCAGGTGATATCAGAGGAGGGTCCTGTGTAACATGTAACTTGTGCTGTGCAGGTGATATCAGAGGAGGGTCCTGTGTAACATGTAACTTGTGCTGTGCAGGTGATATCAGAGGAGGGTCCTGTGTAACATGTAACTTGTGCTGTGCAGGTGATATCAGAGAAGGGTCCTGTGTAACATGTAACTTGTCCTGTGCAGGTGATATCAGAGAAGGGTCCTGTGTAACATGTAACTTGTGCTGTGCAGGTGATATCAGAGGAGGGTCCTGTGTAACATGTAACTTGTGCTGTGCAGGTGATATCAGAGGAGGGTCCTGTGTAACATGTAACTTGTGCTGTGCAGGTGATATCAGAGAAGGGTCCTGTGTAACATGTAACTTGTCCTGTGCAGGTGATATCAGAGAAGGGTCCTGTGTAACATGTAACTTGTGCTGTGCAGGTGATATCAGAGAAGGGTCCTGTGTAACATGTAACTTGTGCTGTGCAGGTGATATCAGAGAAGGGTCCTGTGTAACATGTAACTTGTGCTGTGCAGGTGATATCAGAGAAGGGTCCTGTGTAACATGTAACTTGTCCTGTGCAGGTGATATCAGAGAAGGGTCCTGTGTAACATGTAACTTGTCCTGTGCAGGTGATATCAGAGGAGGGTCCTGTGTAACATGTAACTTGTGCTGTGCAGGTGATATCAGAGGAGGGTCCTGTGTAACATGTAACTTGTGCTGTGCAGGTGATATCAGAGGAGGGTCCTGTGTAACATGTAACTTGTGCTGTGCAGGTGATATCAGAGAAGGGTCCTGTGTAACATGTAACTTGTCCTGTGCAGGTGATATCAGAGAAGGGTCCTGTGTAACATGTAACTTGTGCTGTGCAGGTGATATCAGAGGAGGGTCCTGTGTAACATGTAACTTGTGCTGTGCAGGTGATATCAGAGAAGGGTCCTGTGTAACATGTAACTTGTCCTGTGCAGGTGATATCAGAGGAGGGTCCTGTGTAACATGTAACTTGTGCTGTGCAGGTGATATCAGAGAAGGGTCCTGTGTAACATGTAACTTGTGCTGTGCAGGTGATATCAGAGGAGGGTCCTGTGTAACATGTAACTTGTGCTGTGCAGGTGATATCAGAGGAGGGTCCTGTGTAACATGTAACTTGTCCTGTGCAGGTGATATCAGAGGAGGGTCCTGTGTAAAATGTAACTTGTCCTGTGCAGGTGATATCAGAGAAGGGTCCTGTGTAACATGTAACTTGTGCTGTGCAGGTGATATCAGAGGAGGGTCCTGTGTAACATGTAACTTGTGCTGTGCAGGTGATATCAGAGAAGGGTCCTGTGTAACATGTAACTTGTGCTGTGCAGGTGATATCAGAGAAGGGTCCTGTGTAACATGTAACTTGTGCTGTGCAGGTGATATCAGAGGAGGGTCCTGTGTAACATGTAACTTGTGCTGTGCAGGTGATATCAGAGAAGGGTCCTGTGTAACATGTAACTTGTCCTGTGCAGGTGATATCAGAGAAGGGTCCTGTGTAACATGTAACTTGTGCTGTGCAGGTGATATCAGAGGAGGGTCCTGTGTGACATGTAACTTGTGCTGTGCAGGTGATATCAGAGAAGGGTCCTGTGTAACATGTAACTTGTGCTGTGCAGGTGATATCAGAGAAGGGTCCTGTGTAACATGTAACTTGTGCTGTGCAGGTGATATCAGAGGAGGGTCCTGTGTAACATGTAACTTGTCCTGTGCAGGTGATATCAGAGGAGGGTCCTGTGTAACATGTAACTTGTCCTGTGCAGGTGATATCAGAGGAGGGTCCTGTGTAACATGTAACTTGTGCTGTGCAGGTGATCTCAGAGAAGGGTCCTGTGTAACATGTAACTTGTGCTGTGCAGGTGATATCAGAGAAGGGTCCTGTGTAACATGTAACTTGTGCTGTGCAGGTGATCTCAGAGGAGGGTCCTGTGTAACATGTAACTTGTGCTGTGCAGGTGATATCAGAGAAGAGTCCTGTGTAACATGTAACTTGTGCTGTGCAGGTGATATCAGAGGAGGGTCCTGTGTAACATGTAACTTGTCCTGTGCAGGTGATCTCAGAGAAGAGTCCTGTGTAACATGTAACTTGTGCTGTGCAGGTGATATCAGAGGAGGGTCCTGTGTAACATGTAACTTGTGCTGTGCAGGTGATATCAGAGGAGGGTCCTGTGTAACATGTAACTTGTGCTGTGCAGGTGATATCAGAAGAGGGTCCTGTGTAACATGTAACTTGTGCTGTGCAGGTGATATCAGAGAAGGGTCCTGTGTAACATGTAACTTGTGCTGTGCAGGTGATATCAGAGAAGGGTCCTGTGTAACATGTAACTTGTGCTGTGCAGGTGATATCAGAGGAGGGTCCTGTGTAACATGTAACTTGTGCTGTGCAGGTGATATCAGAGAAGGGTCCTGTGTAACATGTAACTTGTGCTGTGCAGGTGATCTCAGAGGAGGGTCCTGTGTAACATGTAACTTGTGCTGTGCAGGTGATATCAGAAGAGGGTCCTGTGTAACATGTAACTTGTGCTGTGCAGGTGATATCAGAGAAGGGTCCTGTGTAACATGTAACTTGTGCTGTGCAGGTGATATCAGAGAAGGGTCCTGTGTAACATGTAACTTGTGCTGTGCAGGTGATATCAGAGAAGGGTCCTGTGTAACATGTAACTTGTGCTGTGCAGGTGATATCAGAGAAGGGTCCTGTGTAACATGTAACTTGTGCTGTGCAGGTGATATCAGAGAAGGGTCCTGTGTAACATGTAACTTGTGCTGTGCAGGTGATATCAGAGAAGGGTCCTGTGTAACATGTAACTTGTGCTGTGCAGGTGATATCAGAGGAGGGTCCTGTGTAACATGTAACTTGTGCTGTGCAGGTGATATCAGAGAAGGGTCCTGTGTAACATGTAACTTGTGCTGTGAAGGTGATATCAGAGAAGGGTCCTGTGTAACATGTAACTTGTCCTGTGCAGGTGATATCAGAGAAGGGTCCTGTCTAACATGTAACTTGTCCTGTGCAGGTGATATCAGAGGAGGGTCCTGTGTAACATGTAACTTGTGCTGTGCAGGTGATATCAGAGAAGGGTCCTGTGTAACATGTAACTTGTGCTGTGCAGGTGATATCAGAGGAGGGTCCTGTGTAACATGTAACTTGTGCTGTGCAGGTGATATCAGAGAAGGGTCCTGTGTAACATGTAACTTGTCCTGTGCAGGTGATATCAGAGGAGGGTCCTGTGTAACATGTAACTTGTGCTGTGCAGGTGATATCAGAGGAGGGTCCTGTGTAACATGTAACTTGTGCTGTGCAGGTGATATCAGAGAAGGGTCCTGTGTAACATGTAACTTGTCCTGTGCAGGTGATATCAGAGGAGGGTCCTGTGTAACATGTAACTTGTGCTGTGCAGGTGATATCAGAGGAGGGTCCTGTGTAACATGTAACTTGTGCTGTGCAGGTAATATCAGAGGAGGGTCCTGTGTAACATGTAACTTGTGCTGTGAAGGTGATATCAGAGAAGGGTCCTGTGTAACATGTAACTTGTCCTGTGCAGGTGATATCAGAGAAGGGTCCTGTCTAACATGTAACTTGTCCTGTGCAGGTGATATCAGAGGAGGGTCCTGTGTAACATGTAACTTGTGCTGTGCAGGTGATATCAGAGGAGGGTCCTGTGTAACATGTAACTTGTCCTGTGCAGGTGATATCAGAGGAGGGTCCTGTGTAACATGTAACTAGTGCTGTGCAGGTGATATCAGAGAAGGGTCCTGTGTAACATGTAACTTGTCCTGTGCAGGTGATATCAGAGAAGGGTCCTGTGTAACATGTAACTTGTCCTGTGCAGGTGATATCAGAGAAGGGTCCTGTGTAACATGTAACTTGTCCTGTGCAGGTGATATCAGAGGAGGGTCCTGTGTAACATGTAACTTGTGCTGTGCAGGTGATATCAGAGAAGGGTCCTGTGTAACATGTAACTTGTCCTGTGCAGGTGATATCAGAGAAGGGTCCTGTGTAACATGTAACTTGTGCTGTGCAGGTGATATCAGAGAAGGGTCCTGTGTAACATGTAACTTGTGCTGTGCAGGTGATATCAGAGAAGGGTCCTGTGTAACATGTAACTTGTGCTGTGCAGGTGATATCAGAGAAGGGTCCTGTGTAACATGTAACTTGTGCTGTGCAGGTGATATCAGAGAAGGGTCCTGTGTAACATGTAACTTGTGCTGTGCAGGTGATATCAGAGGAGGGTCCTGTGTAACATGTAACTTGTGCTGTGCAGGTGATATCAGAGAAGGGTCCTGTGTAACATGTAACTTGTGCTGTGAAGGTGATATCAGAGAAGGGTCCTGTGTAACATGTAACTTGTCCTGTGCAGGTGATATCAGAGAAGGGTCCTGTCTAACATGTAACTTGTCCTGTGCAGGTGATATCAGAGGAGGGTCCTGTGTAACATGTAACTTGTCCTGTGCAGGTGATATCAGAGAAGGGTCCTGTGTAACATGTAACTTGTGCTGTGCAGGTGATATCAGAGAAGGGTCCTGTGTAACATGTAACTTGTGCTGTGCAGGTGATATCAGAGGAGGGTCCTGTGTAACATGTAACTAGTGCTGTGCAGGTGATATCAGAGAAGGGTCCTGTGTAACATGTAACTTGTCCTGTGCAGGTGATATCAGAGAAGGGTCCTGTGTAACATGTAACTTGTGCTGTGCAGGTGATATCAGAGAAGGGTCCTGTGTAACATGTAACTTGTCCTGTGCAGGTGATATCAGAGAAGGGTCCTGTGTAACATGTAACTTGTCCTGTGCAGGTGATATCAGAGAAGGGTCTTGTGTAACATGTAACTTGTGCTGTGCAGGTGATATCAGAGGAGGGTCCTGTGTAACATGTAACTTGTGCTGTGCAGGTGATATCAGAGGAGGGTCCTGTGTAACATGTAACTTGTCCTGTGCAGGTGATATCAGAGAAGGGTCCTGTGTAACATGTAACTTGTGCTGTGCAGGTGATATCAGAGAAGGGTCCTGTGTAACATGTAACTTGTGCTGTGCAGGTGATATCAGAGGAGGGTCCTGTGTAACATGTAACTTGTGCTGTGCAGGTGATATCAGAGGAGGGTCCTGTGTAACATGTAACTTGTGCTGTGCAGGTGATATCAGAGAAGGGTCCTGTGTAACATGTAACTTGTGCTGTGCAGGTGATATCAGAGAAGGGTCCTGTGTAACATGTAACTTGTGCTGTGCAGGTGATATCAGAGAAGGGTCCTGTGTAACATGTAACTTGTGCTGTGCAGGTGATATCAGAGGAGGGTCCTGTGTAACATGTAACTTGTGCTGTGCAGGTGATATCAGAGAAGGGTCCTGTGTAACATGTAACTTGTGCTGTGCAGGTGATATCAGAGAAGGGTCCTGTGTAACATGTAACTTGTGCTGTGCAGGTGATATCAGAGAAGGGTCCTGTGTAACATGTAACTTGTGCTGTGCAGGTGATATCAGAGAAGGGTCCTGTGTAACATGTAACTTGTGCTGTGCAGGTGATATCAGAGGAGGGTCCTGTGTAACATGTAACTTGTCCTGTACAGGTGATATCAGAGAAGGGTCCTGTGTAACATGTAACTTGTCCTGTACAGGTGATATCAGAGGAGGGTCCTGTGTAACATGTAACTTGTCCTGTACAGGTGATATCAGAGGAGGGTCCTGTGTAACATGTAACTTGTGCTGTGCAGGTGATATCAGAGAAGGGTCCTGTGTAACATGTAACTTGTCCTGTACAGGTGATATCAGAGAAGGCTCCTGTGTAACATGTAACTTGTCCTGTACAGGTGATATCAGAGAAGGGTCCTGTGTAACATGTAACTTGTGCTGTGCAGGTGATATCAGAGGAGGGTCCTGTGTGACATGTAACTTGTGCTGTGCAGGTGATATCAGAGAAGGGTCCTGTGTAACATGTAACTTGTGCTGTGCAGGTGATATCAGAGAAGGGTCCTGTGTAACATGTAACTTGTGCTGTGCAGGTGATATCAGAGGAGGGTCCTGTGTAACATGTAACTTGTGCTGTGCAGGTGATATCAGAGAAGGGTCCTGTGTAACATGTAACTTGTGCTGTGCAGGTGATATCAGAGAAGGGTCCTGTGTAACATGTAACTTGTGCTGTGCAGGTGATATCAGAGGAGGGTCCTGTGTAACATGTAACTTGTGCTGTGCAGGTGATATCAGAGAAGGGTCCTGTGTAACATGTAACTTGTGCTGTGCAGGTGATATCAGAGAAGGGTCCTGTGTAACATGTAACTTGTGCTGTGCAGGTGATATCAGAGAAGGGTCCTGTGTAACATGTAACTTGTCCTGTGCCGGTGATATCAGAGAAGGGTCCTGTGTAACATGTAACTTGTGCAGGTGATATCAGAGGAGGGTCCTGTGTAACATGTAACTTGTGCTGTGCAGGTGATATCAGAGGAGGGTCCTGTGTAACATGTAACTTGTGCTGTGCAGGTGATATCAGAGAAGGGTCCTGTGTAACATGTAACTTGTGCTGTGCTGGTGATATCATTGGAGGGTCCTGTGTAACATGTAACTTGTGCTGTACAGGTGATATCATTGGAGGGTCCTGTGTAACATGTAACTTGTCCTGTGCAGGTGATATCAGAGGAGGGTCCTGTGTAACATGTAACTTGTGCTGTGCAGGTGATATCAGAGAAGGGTCCTGTGTAACATGTAACTTGTGCTGTGCAGGTGATATCAGAGAAGGGTCCTGTGTAACATGTAACTTGTGCTGTGCAGGTGATATCAGAGGAGGGTCCTGTGTAACATGTAACTTGTGCTGTGCAGGTGATATCAGAGAAGGGTCCTGTGTAACATGTAACTTGTCCTGTGCAGGTGATATCAGAGAAGGGTCCTGTGTAACATGTAACTTGTGCTGTGCAGGTGATATCAGAGGAGGGTCCTGTGTAACATGTAACTTGTGCTGTGCAGGTGATATCAGAGGAGGGTCCTGTGTAACATGTAACTTGTGCTGTGCAGGTGATATCAGAGGAGGGTCCTGTGTAACATGTAACTTGTCCTGTGCAGGTGATATCAGAGGAGGGTCCTGTGTAACATGTAACTTGGCCTGTTAAGTTTTTTTGGATTGAAAGAGCTTGTGATGTCTGTAAATATGACCTCCTGATGCTGCAAATTACACAAATTACCATTTTACTTCTCTTTACAACCTGTAAAATGTTCTGATCTCTGTTGTGCATAATAATGTGAAATAAAAAAAATCTGTTCTCATTGGGAGATTTGTTCAATAAAATTCTCATTATCCTCCAACGGTTGATGCTGAAGATTATACTGACTGTCATTGCATCGACTATTTAGGAAAATCAGCCAAAAATAACATTTGCATAATAATTTGGAACGCGGTGTATAATGTACTGGAAACTGGAAAGAAAATCTTTGTGGGGTGGAATAAGGAAAAAACGGTTTCCTCATTTTTTGGGGGTTTAGTTTTTACGGTGTTCACGGTTCTGTAAAAATGTCACGCTAACTTTATTCTGCGGGTCAATACAATTACAGCGATACCAAATTCATAGTTTTTTATATATATTTTACCACTTTTACACGGAAAAAAATATTTGTTAAAAATAAAATTAGTTTTGTGTCGCCATATTGTGAGAGTCAGAACTTTTATATTTTTTCATCAATTGAGCGGTATGAGGGCTGATGTTTTGCGGGGCGAGCTGTAGTTTCTATTGGTATCATTTTGGGGTTCATGAGACTTTTTGATTACCTTTTATTCAATTTTTTGTGGGAGATGAGGTGTTAGGCTATGTTCACACAGGGTATTTTGCCGAGTTTTTTGACGTGGAAACCGCGTCGCAAAACTCGGCAAAAACGGCCCGAAAATGCCTCCCATTGATTTCAATGGGAGGCGTCGGCGTCTTTTTCCTGCGAGCAGTAAAACTGCCTCGCGGGAAAAAGAAGCGACATGCCCTATCTTCGGGTGCTTCCGCCTCTGACCTCCCATTGACTTCAATGGGAGGCAGAGAAAGCGTATTTCACTGTGTTTTATGCCCGCGGCGCTCAATGGCCGCGGGCGAAAAAAGGCGCGAAAAACTCCGCGAAAATCGGCGTGCAGGGAGAGGAATATCTGCCTCAAACTTCCAAACTGAATTTTGAGGCAGATATTCCTCCTGCAAAATACCCCTTAAACTACAGCGATTCCGGTGTTATATTTTTTTTTGTGGCGTTTACCGAACGGGTTAAATAACGATAGATTTTAATAGTTCAGATTTTCAGACCTTTATGAATGCGTTGACACCAGTTATGGTAATTTTTTTTTTACATTGCTTTTGGGAGGGAAATGGGAAAAAAATTTCTTTTGAACTATCAATATATTTATATATAAGAAACTCTTTATATAACTGTCTTTAACTTTTTTTTACTTGTCCCCCTGGGGGACTTGAACCAGAGTTTATATGGTTGCTTACATGATATGCTGCAGTACTAATATTAGTATTGTAGTATATTGTGGTTCTGCCTCCGGAACGACTTACTAGGAGTACAACGATCACAGTCCTGAAAACCTTTATTAGGCCCCCAGACTCCCATGATGACCACTGGCACCCCGCAATTGCATCAAGGGGGGCGATGGCACGTCAGAGGGAGCCGCCTTCTCATTCTAATGGCTTAGATGCCACGGTCGCTATTGACCGCAGCATCTCAGGGGTAAAATCAGCGGGAGGTTCGATACACTGAAGTGTTAGCTGTAAGATACAGACAACATTCTCATTCTATGGAGAGGATTTAGTCCGTGAGGCCGCTCTATACTCCCCTACCCGACCTCCGCCGTATATATATGTGATACACAGGAAAATTGCTGTTTATTTATTGTCATTGTACTGCTGCTTTAGTATGCAGGTTTTAATGTGCTTTATTCTGTAATCATGGTTGGTACTGAATTCACTTCCCTATATGACTCAGTAGAAACATAAATGGGCTGTTTCACCTTTAAGATGTATTCTCCAGAGAGAGGGGAGGGGTTTAGCTAGCTGGGGCACAGGAACGAACCTCACCCAGTGCATCAGAGGAGTGCAGAAGTGAGAAGTGTGCAGCAGTGTGGAGCAGAGGAGTGCAGAAGTGTGGAGCAGAGGAGTGCAGCAGTGTGGAGCAGAGGAGTGCAGCAGTGTGGAGCAGAGGAGTGCAGAAGTGTGGAGCAGAGGAGTGCAGCAGTGTGGAGCAGAGGAGTGCAGCAGTGTGGGGCAGAGGAGTGCAGCAGTGTGGAGCAGAGGAGTGCAGCAGTGTGCAGCAGAGGAGTGCAGCAGTGTGGAGCAGAGGAGTGCAGCGGTGTGGAGCAGAGGAGTGCAGCGGTGTGGAGCAGAGGAGTGCAGCAGTGTGGAGCAGAGGAGTGCAGCAGTGTGGAGCAGAGGAGTGCAGCAGTGTGGAGCAGAGGAGTGCAGCAGTGTGGAGCAGAGGAGTGCAGCAGTGTGGAGCAGAGGAGTGCAGAAGTGAGGAGAAGTGTGCAGCAGTGTGGAGCAGAGGAGTGCAGCAGTGTGGAGAAGAGGAGAGCTGCAGAGTGCAGGCAGAGGAGTGCAGCAGTGTGCAGCAGAGGAGTGCAGCAGTGTGCAGCAGAGGAGTTCAGCAGTGTGGAGCAGAGGAGTGCAGAAGTGTGGAGCAGAGGAGTGCAGCAGTGTGGAGCAGAGGAGTGCAGTAGTGTGGAGCAGAGGAGTGCAGAAGTGAGGAGAAGTGTGCAGCAGCATGCAGGCAGAGGAGAGCAGACAAGTCAGTGTCTGAAGTTGTATTCAGTGAGATGCTGCAGCAGCCATGTGGAACTGAGAGGAATTCTGTGAGAGGATCAGCAGCAGCCATGTGGAAGTGAAAGGAGTGCAGGTCAGTGTGTGTTGCATGTGGTACAGAAGTCAGACAAGGAGCTTGGACACTACTGAGAGTGCCTAGAGCAAAGCAAGGAGCTTGCACACAGCCTAGAATCCCCAAGGGACACCATTCCTCTGTGATAGTGCAACTGGATTGGGACAGTCAGCAGCGCACCTTCCAGCACAGGATAGAGAAGAAAGAGGAGCAGAGCTCAGAGCCCACTTGGAGGAATTACAGACAGAGTCAGGGAGGTGAAGCAGGTACCACCATTTGCAATACCCTGTGATATGTTTATACTACTTAAAGACATTGCCTCTGTGACAAAAGTGACCACCAAGCATATTGTGCCCAGTAAAACTACTGTGAAAGTTTATTGAACCCTGTCTCCTGGAACATCCTTATTTCTGGGTACACCACATAACATCACAGGGGACAGAGAACAGTGTATCCCACAAGCACCACTTATTTCACTGGTTCTGCGGCCCGAGGAGCGGGAGAGAGAAAGTGCGCCACCGTGACCAAAGGGCGCGAAAACCAACTTCAGCTCAGAGAGCCCCGCCCACCGCGACTCGGCGACCGCGTTACCACATATACAGCGAATGTCAGGACGGGGTTAAATGATAACGTTTCTTGGTTTACTGTAATGACAGGGGGGTAGGGAAACAGACAGTGAGCCCTAATCTACCCACCACTCAGTCGCTGCCTACTTGCAACGACCCGCCCTAGGCGACGGGGTACAACTGGGCGACGGTCCCTACGCTCAGTAGGTGCACGACAGACAAACTGACAAGGGGACACAAGCAAAGGGAAATGGGGCAGTTGCTCACGGCAACACCGTGAGCAACAAGAGAGGTGATCGAGCCGAGTCAAACCAGGAATGTACGAGGTACCAAACGCAGAGCAGGAGAGTAGTCAGAAAGCCGGGGTCAGTATGAAGCAAGGTCAAATAGCTAGGAGCTGCAGCAAGGCCAGGAAACCACACGAGAAGAATCACAAGCAAAGGAGGAACAGGAAAGGCAGGTATAAATAGACAGAGGGCGGAACTAGCTCTGTCTGGCCAGGCTGCGATAGGCTCTCCCACTCCTAAGCCTGCCATCCTGAGTGGTGGAAGATGGAGTCAGTCTCAGAGACATAGAACCAGATGCAGACTGATTACCCATGGGCGTATACACAGAAGTGCCTGGCAGATCCTTTACAGTACCCCCCCTTTTATGAGGGGCCACCGGACCCTTTCTAAGTGGACCTGGTTTATTGGGGAAACGAAGGTGGAACTTCCTAACCAATACCCCAGCGTGAACATCCCGGGCGGGTACCCAAGTCCTCTCCTCAGGCCCGTATCCTCTCCAATGGACCAGGTACTGGAGGGAGCCTTGGACCATCTTGCTGTCCACAATCTTGGCCACCTCGAATTCCACCCCCTCAGGGGTGAGTACGGGAACAGGAGGTTTCCTCGAGGGAGCCCAGGACGGGGAGCAGCGTTTAAGGAGGGAGGCATGAAACACGTCGTGTATACGAAAAGATGGGGGCAACTCCAGTCGGAAGGAGACAGGATTGAGGACCTCGATTACCTTATACGGCCCTATAAACCGGGGAGCAAACTTCTTGGACGGGACCTTAAGGCGCAAGTTCTTAGACGATAGCCACACCAGATCCCCGACCATAAACAAGGGGTTAGCATAACGTCTTCTATCAGCCTGAGTTTTTTGTATACTCTGGGACGCCTCTAGGTTCTTCTGAACCTGGGCCCAGACTGTGCACAGTTCCCGATGAACGACCTCTACCTCGGGATTGTTGGAACTACCAGGTGAAACGGAGGAGAACCGTGGATTAAACCCAAAATAACAGAAAAAGGGGGAGACCCCGGTTATTAAGGGAAAATTCGGCGAGGGGAATGAATGAGACCCAATCATATTGACAGTCAGAGATAAAACACCTTAAATATTGTTCTAGAGATTGATTAGTCCTCTCCGTTTGGCCATTAGTTTCAGGATGGAAGGCAGAGGAGAAGGACAGATCAATCTCCAACTTTTTACAGAAGGCTCTCCAAAACAATGAAACAAATTGTACCCCTCTGTCCGAAACAATATTGACAGGGACCCCATGGAGACGCAGGATGTGTTTGACAAACAAGGTAGCTAACGTCTTAGCATTGGGTAGTTTCTTGAGGGGCACAATGTGGCACATCTTACTGAAGCGGTCTACTATAACCCACACCACTGACTTGCCTTGAGATGGAGGCAAATCGGTGATAAAATCCATGGAGATATGGGTCCAAGGTCTCTGGGGAATGGGCAAAGAACGTAGTAAGCCCGCTGGTCAGGACCTGGGAGTCTTGGACCTGGCACAAACCTCACAAGCGGCGACGTAGGCCTTAACATCTTTAGGCAACCCAGGCCACCAATAGTTTCTGGCAATGAGGTGTTTGGTACCCAGGATGCCTGGATGACCAGATAGTGCAGAGTCATGATTTTCCCTAAGTACCCTTAGCCGGAGTTGCAGGGGAACAAACAGCTTGTTCTCAGGAAGGTTCCCAGGAGCTGAACCTTGATCAGCCGCAATTTCAGAGACTAAATCAGAATCAATAGAACAAACGACTATACCAGGAGGCAAAATACAAGCAGGATCTTCCTCCGAAGGAGGGCTGGCCATGAAGCTACGCGACAGTGCATCGGCCTTAATATTTTTAGACCCAGCGCTATAGGTAACCAAAAAGTTGAATCTGGTAAAAAATAGCGCCCATCGAGCTTGTCTCGGGTTTAGCCTCCGGGCAGATTCTAGGAAAACCAGATTCTTGTGGTCAGTAAGGACCGTTACCTGGTGTCTGGCCCCCTCCAGGAAGTGGCGCCACTCTTCAAATGCCCATTTAATGGCTAAGAGTTCGCGGTTGCCAATATCATAGTTACTCTCAGTGGGCGAAAACTTCCTGGAGAAGTAGGCACAGGGATGGAGATGGGTGAGGGACCTGGTACCCTGGGACAAGATAGCCCCCACTCCCACCTCGGATGCGTCAACCTCCACGATAAATGGCTCCATTTGGTTGGGCTGGACCAGCACCGGGGCCGAGATAAAGCACTTCTTAAGGACCTCAAAAGCCTGGACAGCCTCAGGAGGCCAGTGGAGGAGATCAGCACCTTTGCGAGTGAGGTCCGTAAAAGGCTTAGCGATGACCGAGAAGTTAGCAATAAATCTCCTGTAATAATTAGCAAACCCCAAGAAACACTGTAACGCCTTCAGGGAGGCAGGTTGGACCCATTCCGCCACAGCCTGGACCTTGGCGGGGACCATGCGGAATTCATGAGGAGTGAGGATTTGACCCAAAAATGGTATCTCTTGCACCCCAAACACACATTTTTCGGTCTTAGCAAACAGTTTGTTTTCCCGAAGGGCCTGGAGCACCTTCCTGACATGCTCAATGTGGGAGGACCAGTCCTTGGAAAACACAAGTATGTCATCAAGGTACACTACAAGAAATACCCCCAGGTAATCTCTTAAAATCTCATTTATGAAATTCTTTAAGACCGCGGGGGCATTACACAACTCAAAGGGTATGACGAGGTATTCGAAATGACCTTCGGGCGTGTTAAACGCAGTCTTCCACTCATCCCCCTCTTTGATGCGAATAAGGTTATACGCCCCCCGTAGATCAAACTTAGAGAACCATTGGGCCCCCTGGACTTGATTAAAGAGATCAGGAATCAAAGGAAGGGGATACTGGTTCCTTACAGTGACCTTATTCAAGTTAGGGTAATCGATGCACGGCCTAAGACCACCATCCTTCTTCCCTACGAAGAAGAAGCCAGCACCTACCGGAGAAGTAGAGGGGCGAATGTAACCCTTGGCCAGGCATTCCTGGATATACTCTCTCATGGCTTCACGTTCGGGACAAGAAAGGTTAAATATCCTACCCTTAGGGAGTTTAGCTCCTGGTACCAAATCGATAGCGCAATCGTATTCTCTATGAGGAGGTAACACTTCGGAGGCCTCGTTAGAGAAAACATCGGCGAAGTCCTGAACAAACTCGGGTAGCGTGTTCACCTCCTCAGGGGGAGAAATAGAATTAACAGAAAAACATGACGTACAACATTCATTACCCCATTTGGTTAGCTCCCCAGTATTCCAGTCAAATGTGGGATTATGCAACTGCAACCAGGGAAGGCCTAAAACCAAATCGTACGATAATCCCTGCATCACCAGTACAGAGCACTGCTCCAAATGCATGGAGCCAACAATGAGTTCAAAAACAGGGGTATGCTGTGTAAAATAACCATTAGCAAGAGGAGTGGAGTCGATACCCACTACCGGGACAGGTTTAGGCAAATCAATCAATGGCATAGCAAGAGACATAGCAAATTCCACAGACATGATATTAGCAGATGAGCCAGAATCCACGAAGGCACTGCCGGTAGCAGACATACCACCAAAAGAGACCTGAAAGGGAAGCAAGATTTTATTACGTTTCATATTTACGGGAAATACCTGTACGCCCAAGTGACCTCCCCGATGATCACTTAGGCGCGGAAGTTTTCCAGCTGCTTATTCTTACGCCTAGGACAGGTGTTCACTTGATGTTTGTCATCCCCACAATAGAAGCAGAGACCATTCTTCCTGCGGAACTCTCTACGTTGACGGGGGGACACGGAGGCCCCGAGTTGCATAGGTATCTCCGAGTCTTCCGTGGAAGAACGAAGCAACGGAACCTCGGGAGGCATCATGGGGGAGTCAGAGGGGAAAACAAAAAAACGTTCAAGTTGTCGTTCCCTGAGACGTCGGTCAAGTCGTACTGCTAAAGCCATAACCTGGTCTAAGGAGTCAGAACAGGGATAGCTAACTAGCAGATCTTTCAGGGCCAACCTAAACTGGCACCTTAAGGCAGGGTCATTCCACCGAGAAGCTACGCACCACTTCCTAAAGTCAAAGCAATACTCCTCAACAGGTCTCTTACCCTGACGTAAGGTCACCAGCTGTATCTCGGCAAAGGCAGTCATGTCAGTCTCGTCATAAATGAGTCCGAGATCAGAAAAGAAACGGTCAACGGAGGAAAGTTCAGGGGCGTCAGGGGCCAGGGAGAAGGCCCATTCTTGGGGCCCTTCCTGGAGCCGGGACATAATTATACCCACCCGCTGGCTCTCAGAACCTGAGGAGTGGGGCTTTAAGCGAAAGTCGAGCTTACAACTCTCCCGAAAGGAGAGAAAAGTCCTCCGGTCCCCTGAGAACCGGTCAGGCAACTTGAGGTGGGGTTCAAGAGGTGAGGTGAGAGGTACAACCATGGCAGCGTCAGGCTGGTTGACCCTCTGAGCCAGGGCCTGGACCTGTAGGGAGAGACCCTGCATTTGCTGAGCCAGGGTCTCAAGGGGGTCCATAATAGAGTGAGGGACCAGGGTAGCCTAGGTATATGGGCTTGTGATTATGTAATGACAGGGGGGTAGGGAAACAGACAGTGAGCCCTAATCTACCCACCACTCAGTCCCTGCCTACTTGCAACGACCCGCCCTAGGCGACGGGGTACAACTGGGCGACGGTCCCTACGCTCAGTAGGTGCACGACAGACAAACGGACAAGGGGACACAAGCAAAGGGAAATGGGGCAGTTGCCCACGGCAACACCGTGAGCAACAAGAGAGGTGAACGAGCCGAGTCAAACCAGGAATGTACGAGGTACCAATCGCAGAGCAGGAGAGTAGTGAGTAAGCCGGGGTCAGTATGAAGCAAGGTCAAATAGCTAGGAGCTGCAGCAAGGCCAGGAAACCACACAAGAAGAATCACAAGCAAAGGAGGAACAGGAAAGGCAGGTATAAATAGACAGAGGGCGGGAGCTAGCTCCGTCTGGCCAGGCTGCGATAGGATCTCCCACTCCTAAGCCTGCCATCCTGAGTGGTGGAAGATGGAGTCAGTCTCAGAGACATAGAACCAGGTGCAGACTGATTACCCATGGGCGTATACACAGAAGTGCCGGGCAGATCCTTTACATTTACTAGACAGAATAGTGCAGCATGCAATAGAAACCTTAAAAGCAACTAACGTGAGTGTGAACAGATGCTTACACTCACCTGCCCCCAATACCCTGTCTCCTCTCTTCTGCTACAATGTCTGTGCAAGTGTCAGTCTTTACTGTAATTATGTAATTCTATTCATTAACGTGGAAGACTCGGATAGGATAGTGTCAGAGAGCATGAGATTGTGCATAATAGTTAATCCTGATAATAAATTTGTGGATGTTAATCAGTGTCTCAGGTCGTGCTGAAATAATGTATTAATGGCATCTGGAGGACCAAGAACGATACCTGCCGTACTAATTACTAATTCCATTCCCTCAGTATGCGATCATTAATGGACTGAATATCCTGAAGCTCAGAGTCGGAATTTCCTGCTCCCAGGATTTTGCCAGGCAGCACAGTCTGAGTAACGTCACTGAGGATGGGATAGACACATTTCTATAGAGGTGTTTTCCCTTAATCCTTTGTAAAAACAATAATTAAAATTTCTCAATATTAGAACCAACCTGCAGATTTTCTGTTCTTTGGGGAAATACATAATCACCAGAGGGGAAGCCTACAATAGAGATGGAAATGTGCAGAAATCCTGGAATGAATCTGAGGACGTAGAAATAAGTCCAACCATTTACAGAATAATCATTTGATGATTTGCTATAATTCATCTTTATCTCCTTATCGGTAAACTGGACACCGGTGTTGAAATATGGCGTCTTATTGGCTGATTTCTCCCCCCGACTCCATCCATAATGGTTAATAGAAGGTGATGTTGGACGTCTGCATCATACGTTCAACTCGTCAGATCCATTTGATGTTTGCAAGCGCACAGATGGATTTAATTTCCACAGTGTTCAAAAGTGTAAATGACACCAGAAAAAGAAAGAGCAATTCACAAGCCGGTGACATTTATAAGTTACTGAACAAAACACAATTCATTAAAAAATGCAGCAACTGGGAAAAAGTAAATTGTAACAATTTATAAAAAATGTTACAATGAAAACAACAGATAAGAATGTTCATAACATTGGAACAAAAACATCACAATATAATGTAGCAATCATTTCACAATCAATAACACAATAACCGTGCATAATGCAACTATATAATAAAAACGGCTGGAAAAGGGCGACAACATAAAATATAACAATAAGACAGACAACAATGTAACACAACACAAATGTCAAAACATACCACCAAATCTAATCATTTACACACTATGACAATGTAACAAACCATAAACCTGGTTACAATAAATCACAAACTTCTCAGTATATAATTGTTGAGTAGAAATTTTTTTCAGACTAAATTTCCCTTATTTACTTCTCTGCGTTTCCCTCTGTTCGTGGTCCCTGGAAACGCGACACCGGGATTTTAGCCGCCCGTGTTCTGCCAGTGCTTCTGGTTACATTTATTGTTAATGACAAAAGTAACCTTCGCTTTTGTGTGGTTTCCTGTCCAAATTTGGAAGGTTTTCAGCCCTCGTTCTTCTGATAGGAAATGCAATCTGAGAAGTAGCAAAATACAGAGCCCATATTGTAGTTTAATTGACCTTCGCTGTCGTTCATCTGAGCTCGGCGCGTGTGCTGCGGGGTGTCTGCTCCGCAACAGGAAAGAATAAACCCAGATTCAGATCGTAGTAAATTCATCAAATATGCTTCTCCGTGCTGCGTCTTTCAAGGCCTGTTCCCAGCCATCTGATCTCTATAAACCAAATTATTGCTGGCTAGAGGACAAGCCGAGAGGCGCCTGGGGCTAACTCATAATGAATGCCAAATGTCTGTGACAATGGGGCTGATCATAGAAAAGAATGGACGTTTCTAAGTAGTTCTTTTATTTAATTTATAAAATGCAAACTGACTACACTTAGTGTATTTAAATAGATCCAAAAGATAAGCTGCCTACACGGAGCCGGGCAGCCGACCAAGAATACGTCTCCACAAATCAAGTTATAACGGGTGCAATCTCACCAATGTGAGAAGAGAGTGGGATCACTGCGTCTACTGACGACCCACCAACTACCGTCATGTGTCCTATTCTACTTATTTATATGTAGCCTAGGAGTGTGTTTGGGTCTCTAAGCTTCGGCGAGGGGGGATCATCGATCCTTGATCCTCTAGGCCTATGGCTTGGAGGGTCGAGGAATGGTTATGCGGAGCCTCTCGCTTTTAAGAGAAGGGCTGTGATAGGCCGCATCCTTGTGCACTTGGGTGATAGAAAGCACGGCTCGGGCTTTCAAAAAAGAAAAAGATTCTACTTATTCATATTTTCAATTTGTCCCAGAAAGGGAGAAGAATAAGGAAAAGTTTCTAATAGTTGGTGTTTGTAGTAAATTTTGCCAGCGTGTGTCACCATAATCACATAACATAAGATTAATGTATATGCCAAACATCCCTATATCCTTCAGCTGAAATGAATAGCACTGGGGCAACTTATGATCTAATGTTACCAAATGCTCCACGTTACTATAAATAATCAGAGGCTTATCCTATACCAGCTGTACATATATAATTATATACAGAAGATACCCAGGTTATACCAGCATGCTCCATATCACTATATACAAGAAGATGTATAACTTATACCAGCTGTACATATATAATTATATACAGAAGATACCCAGGTTATACCAGCATGCTCCATATCACTATATACAAGAATATGTATAACTTATACCAGCTGTACATATATAATTATATACAGAAGATACCCGGGTTATACCAGCATGCTCCATATCACTATATACAAGAAGATGTATAACTTATACCAGCTATACATATATAATCATATACAGAAGATACCCAGGTTATACCAGCATGCTCCATATCACTATATACAAGAAGATGTATAACTTATACCAGCTGTACACATATAATTATATACAGAAGATACCCAGGTTATACCAGCATGCTCCATATCACTATATACAGGAAGATGTATAACTTATACCAGCTGTACATATATAATTATATACAGAATATACCCAGGTTATACCAGCATGCTCCATATCACTATATACAGGAAGATGTATAACTTATACCAGCTGTACACATATAATTATAAACAGAAGATACCCAGGTTATACCAGCATGCTCCATATCACTATATACAAGAAGATGTATAACTTATACCAGCTGTACATATATAATTATATACAGGAGATACCCAGGTTATACCAGCATGCTCCATATCACTATATACAAGAAGATGTATAACTTATACCAGCTGTACATATATAATTATATACAGGAGATACCCAGGTTATACCAGCATGCTCCATATCACTATATACAAGAAGATGTATAACTTATACCAGCTGTACATATATAATTATATACAGGAGATACCCAGGTTATACCAGCATGCTCCATATCACTATATACAAGAAGATGTATAACTTATACCAGCTGTACATATATAATTATATACAGGAGATACCCAGGTTATACCAGCATGCTCCATATCACTATATACAAGAAGATCTATAACTTATACCAGCTGTACATTTATAATTATATACAGAAGATACCCAGGTTATACCAGCATGCTCCATATCACTATATACAAGAAGATGTATAACTTATACCAGCTGTACATATATAATTATATCCAGAAGATACCCAGGTTATACCAGCATGCTCCATATCACTATATACAAGAAGATGTATAACTTATACCAGCTGTACATATATAATTATATCCAGAAGATACCCAGGTTATACCAGCATGCTCCATATCACTATATACAAGAAGATGTATAACTTATACCAGCTGTACATATATAATTATATACAGAAGATACCCAGGTTATACCAGCATGCTCCATATCACTATATACAGGAAGATGTATAACTTATACCAGCTGTACATATATAATTATATACAGAATATACCCAGGTTATACCAGCATGCTCCATATCACTATATACAAGAAGATGTATAACTTATACCAGCTGTACATATATAATTATATCCAGAAGATACCCAGGTTATACCAGCATGCTCCATATCACTATATACAAGAAGATGTATAACTTATACCAGCTGTACATATATAATTATATACAGGAGATACCCAGGTTATACCAGCATGCTCCATATCACTATATACAAGAAGATGTATAACTTATACCAGCTGTACATATATAATTATATACAGGAGATACCCAGGTTATACCAGCCTGCTCCATATCACTATATACAAGAAGATGTATAACTTATACCAGCTATACATATATAATCATATACAGAAGATACCCAGGTTATACCAGCATGCTCCATATCACTATATACAAGAAGATGTATAACTTATACCAGCTATACATATATAATTATATACAGAAGATTCCCAGGTTATACCAGCATGCTCCATATCACTATATACAAGAAGATGTATAACTTATACCAGCTGTACATATATAATTATATACAGGAGATACCCAGGTTATACCGGCATGCTCCATATCACTATAAATAATCAGATGCTTATCCTATACCAGCTGTACATATATAATTATTTACAGAAGATGCCCAGGTTATACCAGCATGCTCCATATCACTATATACAAGAAGATGTATAACTTATACCAGCTGTACATATATAATTATATACAGAAGATACCCAGGTTATACCAGCATGCTCCATATCACTATATACAGAAGATACCCAGGTTATACCAGCATGCTCCATATCACTATATACAAGAAGATGTATAACTTATACCAACTGTACATATATAATTATATACAGAAGATACCCAGGTTATACCAGCATGCTCCATATCACTATATACAAGAAGATCTATAATTTATACCAGCTGTACATATATAATTATATACAGAAGATACCCAGGTTATACCAGCATGCTCCATATCACTATATACAAGAAGATGTATAATTTATACCAGCTGTACATATATAATTATATCCAGAAGATACCCAGGTTATACCAGCATGCTCCATATCACTATATACAAGAAGATGTATAACTTATACCAGCTGTACATATATAATTATATCCAGAAGATACCCAGGTTATACCAGCATGCTCCATATCACTATATACAAGAAGATGTATAACTTATACCAGCTGTACATATATAATTATATACAGAAGATACCCAGGTTATACCAGCATGCTCCATATCACTATATACAGGAAGATGTATAACTTATACCAGCTGTACATATATAATTATATACAGAATATACCCAGGTTATACCAGCATGCTCCATATCACTATATACAAGAAGATGTATAACTTATACCAGCTGTACATATATAATTATATCCAGAAGATACCCAGGTTATACCAGCATGCTCCATATCACTATATACAAGAAGATGTATAACTTATACCAGCTGTACATATATAATTATATACAGGAGATACCCAGGTTATACCAGCATGCTCCATATCACTATATACAAGAAGATGTATAACTTATACCAGCTGTACATATATAATTATATACAGGAGATACCCAGGTTATACCAGCCTGCTCCATATCACTATATACAAGAAGATGTATAACTTATACCAGCTATACATATATAATCATATACAGAAGATACCCAGGTTATACCAGCATGCTCCATATCACTATATACAAGAAGATGTATAACTTATACCAGCTGTACACATATAATTATATACAGAAGATACCCAGGTTATACCAGCATGCTCCATATCACTATATACAGGAAGATGTATAACTTATACCAGCTGTACATATATAATTATATACAGAATATACCCAGGTTATACCAGCATGCTCCATATCACTATATACAGGAAGATGTATAACTTATACCAGCTGTACACATATAATTATAAACAGAAGATACCCAGGTTATACCAGCATGCTCCATATCACTATATACAAGAAGATGTATAACTTATACCAGCTGTACATATATAATTATATACAGAAGATACCCAGGTTATACCAGCATGCTCCATATCACTATATACAGAAGATACCCAGGTTATACCAGCATGCTCCATATCACTATATACAAGATGTATAACTTATACCAGCTGTACATATATAATTCTATTCAGAAGATACCCGGGTTATACCAGCATGCTCCATATCACTATATACAAGAAGATGTATAACTTATACCAGCTGTACACATATAATTATATACAGAAGATACCCAGGTTATACCAGCATGCTCCATATCACTATATACAAGAAGATGTATAACTTATACCAACTGTACATATATAATTATATACAGAAGATACCCAGGTTATACCAGCATGCTCCATATCACTATATACAAGAAGATGTATAACTTATACCAGCTGTACATATATAATTATATCCAGAAGATACCCAGGTTATACCAGCATGCTCCATATCACTATATACAAGAAGATGTATAACTTATACCAGCTGTACATATATAATTATATCCAGAAGATACCCAGGTTATACCAGCATGCTCCATATCACTATATACAAGAAGATGTATAACTTATACCAGCTGTACATATATAATTATATACAGAAGATACCCAGGTTATACCAGCATGCTCCATATCACTATATACAGGAAGATGTATAACTTATACCAGCTGTACATATATAATTATATACAGAATATACCCAGGTTATACCAGCATGCTCCATATCACTATATACAAGAAGATGTATAACTTATACCAGCTGTACATATATAATTATATCCAGAAGATACCCAGGTTATACCAGCATGCTCCATATCACTATATACAAGAAGATGTATAACTTATACCAGCTGTACATATATAATTATATACAGGAGATACCCAGGTTATACCAGCATGCTCCATATCACTATATACAAGAAGATGTATAACTTATACCAGCTGTACATATATAATTATATACAGGAGATACCCAGGTTATACCAGCCTGCTCCATATCACTATATACAAGAAGATGTATAACTTATACCAGCTATACATATATAATCATATACAGAAGATACCCAGGTTATACCAGCATGCTCCATATCACTATATACAAGAAGATGTATAACTTATACCAGCTATACATATATAATTATATACAGAAGATTCCCAGGTTATACCAGCATGCTCCATATCACTATATACAAGAAGATGTATAACTTATACCAGCTGTACATATATAATTATATACAGGAGATACCCAGGTTATACCGGCATGCTCCATATCACTATAAATAATCAGATGCTTATCCTATACCAGCTGTACATATATAATTATATACAGAAGATGCCCAGGTTATACCAGCATGCTCCATATCACTATATACAAGAAGATGTATAACTTATACCAGCTGTACATATATAATTATATACAGAAGATACCCAGGTTATACCAGCATGCTCCATATCACTATATACAGAAGATACCCAGGTTATACCAGCATGCTCCATATCACTATATACAAGAAGATCTATAACTTATACCAGCTGTACATATATAATTATATACAGAAGATACCCAGGTTATAGCAGCATGCTCCATATCACTATATACAAGAAGATGTATAACTTATACCAGCTGTACATATATAATTATATACAGGAGATACCCAGGTTATACCAGCATGCTCCATATCACTATATACAAGAAGATGTATAACTTATACCAGCTGTACATATATAATTATATACAGAAGATACCCAGGTTATACCAGCATGCTCCATATCACTATATACAAGAAGATGTATAACTTATACCAGCTGTACATATATAATTATATACAGAAGATACCCAGGTTATACCAGCATGCTCCATATCACTATGTACAAGAAGATGTATAACTTATATCAGCTGTACATATATAATTATATACAGAAGATACCCAGGTTATACCAGCATGCTCCATATCACTATATACAAGAAGATGTATAACTTATACCAGCTGTACATATATAATTATATACAGGAGATACCCAGGTTATACCAGCATGCTCCATATCACTATATACAAGAAGATGTATAACTTATACCAGCTATACATATATAATTATATACAGAAGATACCCAGGTTATACCAGCATGCTCCATATCACTATATACAAGAAGATGTATAACTTATACCAGCTGTACATATATAATTATATACAGGAGATACCCAGGTTATACCAGCATGCTCCATATCACTATATACAAGAAGATGTATAACTTATACCAGCTGTACATATATAATTATATACAGAAGATGCCCAGGTTATACCAGCATGCTCCATATCACTATATACAAGAAGATGTATAACTTATACCAGCTGTACATATATAATTATATACAGAAGATACCCAGGTTATACCAGCATGTTCCATATCACTATATACAAGAAGATGTATAACTTATACCAGCTGTACATATATAATTATATACAGAAGATACCCAGGTTATACCAGCATGCTCCATATCACTATATACAAGAAGATGTAACTTATACCAGCTGTACATATATAATTATATACAGAAGACACCCAGGTTATACCAGCATGCTCCATATCACTATATACAAGAAGATGTATAACTTATACCAGCTGTACATATATAATTATATACAGGAGATACCCAGGTTATACCAGCATGCTCCATATCACTATATACAGGAAGATGTATAACTTATACCAGCTGTACATATATAATTATATACAGAAGATACCCAGGTTATACCAGCATGTTCCATATCACTATATACAAGAAGATGTATAACTAATACCAGCTGTACATATATAATTATATACAGAAGATACCCAGGTTATACCAGCATGCTCCATATCACTATATACAAGAAGATGTATAACTTATACCAGCTGTACATATATAATTATATACAGGAGATACCCAGGTTATACCAGCATGCTCCATATCACTATATACAAGAAGATGTATAACTTATACCAGCTGTACATATATAATTATATACAGGAGAAACCCAGGTTATACCAGCCTGCTCCATATCAATATATACAAGAAGATGTATAACTTATACCAGCTGTACATATATAATTATATACAGGAGATATCCAGGTTATACCAGCATGCTCCATATCACTATATACAAGAAGATGTATAACTTATACCAGCTGTACATATATAATTATATACAGAATATACCCAGGTTATACCAGCATGCTCCATATCACTATATACAAGAAGATGTATAACTTATACCAGCTGTACATATATAATTATATACAGAAGATACCCAGGTTATACCAGCATGTTCCATATCACTATATACAAGAAGATGTATAACTTATACCAGCTGTACATATATAATTATATACAGAATATACCCAGGTTATACCAGCATGCTCCATATATCACTATATACAAGAAGATATATAACTTATACCAGCTGTACATATATAATTATATACAGGAGATACCCAGGTTATACCAGCATGCTCCATATCACTATATACAAGAAGATGTATAACTTATACCAGCTGTACATATATAATTATATACAGAATATACCCAGGTTATACCAGCATGCTCCATATATCACTATATACAAGAAGATGTATAACTTATACCAGCTGCACATATATAATTATATACAGAAGATACCCGGGTTATACCAGCATGCTCCATATCACTATATACAAGAAGATGTATAACTTATACCAGCTGTACATATATAATTATATACAGAATATACCCAGGTTATACCAGCATGCTCCATATCACTATATACAAGAAGATGTATAACTTATACCAGCTGTACATATATAATTATATACAGGAGATACCCAGGTTATACCAGCATGCTCCATATCACTATATACAAGAAGATGTATAACTTATACCAGCTGTACATATATAATTATATACAGAAGATGCCCAGGTTATACCAGCATGCTCCATATCACTATATACAAGAAGATGTATAACTTATACCAGCTGCACATATATAATTATATACAGAAGATACCCGGGTTATACCAGCATATCACTGTATACAGCCTGTTGCTGCAGGTGCCTAGGTTTTACATTGGCGACTATATAACGCTGAGTTCTCTGTCACTAGAACTGATTGTTGTCGTTTTTCTCAATGATTTTTGCCCCGTGTTCGCCGGTGAATTGCTGGAACATGTGTTTTCTGTGAGCCTTGGTACAATCTCTGGACGGCGCGGTAGGTTCCTCATATTAGTGCAGCGTGCAGACAACAAGGATCTCTTTGTACTGCAGGTTGACAATAATTTTAAATAACGCAGCCACAAATGTGTCGACAGCGAGAATGGGGAAGTGCCGGGCGGGAGAAATATTGTTTGCATTTCTGCCGGTAATTAATATTGCTTTTTAGGTAGAAGGAAAAAAAAAGAACTGAAAAGTGTAACTAGGACACGTAAAGGTATTTTCCTGCGGCTGAAACATCAGCAATATAAACGCCGTAAAATCCCGTAAAAATAAAGTGGAGCGTAAACTGGTACGACAATTAAGGCCACGTCTGCTTAGAGGTGCAATGCGGCAGCCGGGCCTCTGTCTGTCATTTCTACAGAAGGTTTTGAGCAAATAACATTTTATTTTTCAGAACATGAAAATAAATCCGGACGGTTAAAATGTTAAATGGCGCAGAGTTTCTGGCAGGAAAGGATCAACATAAAATAATGTTTAATTTCATTTTAAATGAAAGGTCGGAAGGATTAAAACATAAAGAAGAAACTCTGATCTCATTAACCCCGACAGTAAAACACGCGTCTCTACGTATATATGTAGCGCAGGCTGCAAGTCCTTTCCTAGAAATGTCGGGCTCGGACATCGCGTCTGTATGACCCGTATTTCTTCCTACTGTAGATTGTCATAAAACCTTGGTCAGAGCTTCATAAGCTCCGGGATATCTTCACTGTTTCCTACTATTTGGTCACATGACACATTTTGGACGTAATGGCTGCACCGTGGCCCCTCGGGTTAAGGGCCCACATTCATGTTTAATGATAGACAACCATCCCACGGCGAACTTTAAGACCAGGTTCACATGTTGAGGATTTTGTCAGGATCTAGGAGCAGGATCCTCACAGAATCCGCTAGCGTTTCTCCGGCGGTGCGTGTGAACGGGGTATTTTATGCCTCATTTACATGTTCCGGAATTATGTGCAATTCACAATGAAAAGTCGCATATCTGTTCCACTTAATTACACTGGAGGAAATCAGTCTGCGGATCCACACCGGAAAACAGAATTTCAGCTGCGGATTTCTGCCACAAATGATCTTGCCTAGGACAAATCGGTACGGTGTGAACACACCCTTATGCAGCAGGCCGGTACTGCGAGAAACTTATAACACTCCTGTCAGTGTGGTACCGCTGACAATCACAAAGTGGGACATAGAGGCTTCTAAAAGAGTGGCGGAAACATTGCACTGATCTCAGAGATGGACCGGAGCCCGGACTGTCAATCTGTACAATATGTCGTCCTCCGCTAGGGCTGTGCTGTTGACACGTCGCTCCACTTCTAATATCTGTCTGAAGGTTAGAACTGGCGCCTCAAGACGCTGTATAGGTAAAAGGGCGGGCTGGTTGCTAAGGCAACCACTGGGCGTCAAAACTTCACCTGCAAAGTTCCCTTCTCACCTGCAGAGTCTTCTGACGTCAAGTGTAAACTTCAGGCGGCGGAGCCAACTTTTTTCCTAGGCGGAGCTACACTTAAAGCTCCAGGATGGCGGCTGCAGAATGGACTGAGATCTAAGACTTCAGGACAATCAAACACATTCATACCAACATTTTGACCCCAAGTCTCAAGATATTTTAAACCCCACATCTATTCTGACAGGGAGCAGGCAGACACCTGGTGACAGGGAACAGGCAGACATCTGGTGACAGGGAGCAGGCAGACACCTGGTGACAGGGAGCAGGCAGACATCTGGTTACAGGGAGCAGGCAGACACCTGGTGACAGGGAACAGGCAGACATCTGGTGACAGTGAGCAGGTAGACACCTGGTGACAGGGAGCAGGCAGACACCTGGTGACAGGGAGCAGGCAGACACCTGGTGACAGGGAGCAGGCAGACACCTGGTGACAGGGAGCAGGCAGACATCTGGTGACAGGGAGCAGGAAGACACCTGGTGACAGGGAGCAGGCAGACACCTGGTGACAGGGAGCAGACAGACACCTGGTGACAGGGAGCAGACAGACACCTGGTGACAGGGAGCAGGCAGACACCTGGTGACAGGGAGCAGGCAGACACCTGGTGACAAGGAGCAGGCAGACACCTGGT
The DNA here is from genome assembly GCF_050947455.1 of Rhinoderma darwinii. NCBI lineage: Eukaryota > Metazoa > Chordata > Amphibia > Anura > Rhinodermatidae > Rhinoderma > Rhinoderma darwinii. Next base: position 76,619,237 of record NC_134695.1, read on the forward strand.
GACAGGGAGAAGGCAGACACCTGGTGACAGGGAGCAGGCAGACATCTGGTGACAGGGAACAGGCAGACACCTGGTGACAGGGAGCAGGCAGACACCTGGTGACAGGGAGCAGGCAGACACCTGGTGACAGGAAGCAGGCAGACATCTGGTGGCAGGGAGCAGGCAGACATCTCTTGACAGGGAGCAGGCAGACATCTGGTGGCAGGGAGCAGGCAGACATCCGTAAAACGGAGCAGGCACACTTCTGGTGACAGGGAGCAGGCATATATCCGGTGACAGGGAGCAGGCATACATCCGTAAAACGGAGCAGGCACACTTCTGGTGACAGGGAGCAGGCATATATCCGGTGACAGGGAGCAGGCAGACACCTGGTGACAGGGAGCAGGCAAACACCTGGTGACAGGGAGCAGGCAGACACCTGGTGACAGGGAGCAGGCAGACATCATGTGACGGGGCAGGCAGACATCTGGTGACAGGGAGAAGGCAGACATCTGGTGATAGGAAGCAGGTAGACATCAGGGGACAGGGAGCAGGCACACACCTGGTGACAGGGAGCAGGTAGACATCTGGTGACAGGGAGCAGGCATACATCCGGTAAAAGGGAGCAGGCAGACATCTAGTGACAGGGAGCAGGCTTACATCCGGTGATAGGGAGCAGGCAGACATCCGGTAAAAGGGAGCAGGCAGACATCTGGTGGCAGGGAGCAGGCAGACATCTGGTGGCAGGGAGCAGGCAGACATCTGGTGGCAGGGAGCAGGCAGACATCTGGTGGCAGGGAGCAGGCAGACATCTGGTTGCAGGGAGCAGGCAGACATTTGGTGGCAGGCAGCAGGCAGACATCTGGTGGCAGGGAGCAGGCAGACAACTGGTGGCAGGGAGCAGGCACACATCTGGTGGCAGGGAGCAGGCAGACATCTGGTGGCAGGGAGCAGGCAGACATCTGGTGGCAGGCAGCAGGCAGACATCTGGTGGCAGGGAGCAGGCAGACAACTGGTGGCAGGGAGCAGGCACACATCTGGTGACAGGGAGCAAGAAGACATCTGGTGACAGGGAGCAGGCAGACATCTGGTGACAGGGAGCAGGCAGACATCTGGTGACAGGGAGCAGGCAGACATCTGGTGGCAGGCAGCAGGCAGACATCTGGTGGCAGGGAGCAGGCACACATCTGGTGGCAGGGAGCAGGCAGACATCTGGTGGCAGGGAGCAGGCAGACATCTGGTGACAGGGAGCAGGCAGACATCTGGTGGCAGGGAGCAGGCAGACATCTGGTGGCAGGGAGCAGGCAGACATCTGGTGACAGGGAGCAGGCAGACATCTGGTGGCAGGGAGCAAGCAGACATCTGGTTACAGGGAGCAGGCAGACATCTGGTGACAGGGAGTGGCTCCGTAGTGCAAGTAAGAACCATGGTGTTGCCTTTGGTAACCAATCAGATTGCGGCTTTTCCCTGGATTCTACTTGTTGGTACAATCCTTGGCCTGGGGCAGCAAACCCCTGTATATCAAGGACAGATAAGGGCAGAAAATCTCTGGATACCAGGGGTAGATGGGGTAAAAAGTAAACCAGCGATGGACTTGGCAGAAAACCACTGGACTATGACTGGACGGTGATGTCATAGTGAGGACAGTGAGGTCACAGTCTTTGTAGCAGGTCAGTCTGTGATTAGTAGATATTACAACTTCACCAATTAAATATACTTCAGTTATTTCTTCATTATGCGAACAAAGGGAAATGCTCCCAATATTCGAATAAAAATATAAAATAAGTGACTTAGAAGTTGCGTTTCTGCGGCAACTCTGAGATTTCCATGTGAAATTAATAGGCGGCACATATCTAATTCTGTAAATGGCGACTTTTGTACAATAGTTTGCGGCCTGAGTAATCCTAAGTGTGAGATAAAATACAGGACTAGGAAATCACAGAGGCTTTTATTATGTAAGGAGCTTTTCCCTCGCTGAGTTCTTTAAGGCTTGAAGCTATCTTTTAATATCATGAAGCAGAAAGCACGGTGACCCCATTATTTTATGCTTTTAACATACTCCAAGTGTAATGAACTACCCACAGAAAATGCATCATAATCATCGCACTGCGGGTACTAATGTTGTCAAGCATATAATTGGAAAACCACGTCTCTCACTTCACATTCACTCACTTTGTATTAATAAAAAGATTTGGAAATAGAAGTAAAACACGGATTGGCGCGCACACCTGATCTATATGAAGGTTTCACCGTCTCATATTTAAATAGCTACAACCATGAGCGTCCTGGAAACGGCGCTGCAGGAATCATTATGTCTAAATTAGTAGAGACAGGACCGGATTAGAAAATTATGAATCACCACAAGTTTCACACCAGAAGGTCAGAATGGAATATCCTTCTAGTTATTTTTACCATGGTTGGGTGATGCTCCTGCTGGATTAATGAAGACGCCAATATTCCTGACAATTAAGCTGCATAATGTATTTCCAACTCCTCCTAATTATTGAGTTCAGGAGTTTTAGCCAAACACATTGTAAACAGGTGCATAAAATCAAGCACACAGCCATGCAAACTCCTTAGAGAAACATTACTAGTAGCATGGGTCGTTCTGGTGGGTCTTAGGAAGCCACCTTTAGCACAAGTCAGTCCAAGAAATTTCTGATCCACTAGATCTGCCCCGGTCACCTGTAAGTGTTATTACTATCTGCTAGATCTGCCCTGGTCACCTGTAAGTGTTATTATTATCTGCTAAATCTGCCCCGGTCACCTGTAAGTGTTATTATTATCCACTAGATCTGCCTGGTCACCTGTGAGTGTTGTTATTATTATCTGCTAGATCTGCCCTGGTCACCTGTAAGTGTTATTATTATCTGCTAAATCTGCCCCGGTCACATGTAAGTGTTATTATTATCCACTAGATCTGCCTGGTCACCTGTGAGTATTATTATTATCTGCTAGATCTGCCCTGGTCACCTGTAAGTGTTATTATTATCTGCTAGATCTGCCCTGGTCACCTGTAAGTGTTATTATTATCTGCTAGATCTGCCCCGGTCACCTGTAAGTGTTATTACTATCTGCTAGATCTGCCCTGGTCAACTGTAAGTGTTATTATTATCTGCTAAATCTGCCCCGGTCACCTGTAAGTGTTATTATTATCCACTAGATCTGCCTGGTCACCTCTGAGTGTTATTATTATCTGCTAGATCTGCCCTGGTCACCTGTAAGTGTTATTATTATCTGCTAAATCTGCCCCGGTCACATGTAAGTGTTATTATTATCCACTAGATCTGCCTGGTAACATGTGAGTATTATTATTATCTGCTAGATCTGTCCTGGTCACCTGTAAGTGTTATTATTATCTGCTAGATCTGCCCCGGTCACCTGTAAGTGTTGTTGTTGTTGTTGTTATTATCCACTAGATCTGCCTGGTCACCTGTAAGTGTTATTACTATCTGCTAAATCTGCCCATGTCACCTGTAAGTGTTATTTCTATCTACTAGATCTGCCCTGGTCACCTGTAAGTGTTATTATTATCTGCTAGATCTGCCCTGGTCACCTGTATGTGTTATTATTATCTGCTAGATCTGCCCCGGTCACCTGTAAGTGTTATTATTATCCACTAGATCTGCCTGGTCACCTGTAAGTATTATTACTATCTGCTAAATCTGCCCTGGTCACCTGTAAGTGTTATTATTATCTACTAGATCTGCCCCTTCACCTGTAAGTGTTATTACTATCTGCTAAATCTTCCCTGGTCACCTGTAAGTGTTATTATAATCTACTAGATCTGCCCCTTCACCTGTAAGTGTTATTACTATCTGCTAAATCTGCCCTGGTCACCTGTAAGTGTTATTATTATCTGCTAGATCTGCCAGGTCAGCTGTAAGTGTTATTATTATCTTCTAGATCTTCCCCGGTCACCTGTGTTATTAACTGCTAGATCTGCCCCGGTCACCTGTAAGTGTTATTATCTGCTAGCTCTGCCCCGGTCACCTGTAAGTGTTATTATTATCTGCTAGATCTTGCCCGGTCACCTGTAAGTGTTCTTATTATCTACTAGATCTTCCCCGGTCACCGGTAAGTGTTATTATTATCTTCTAGATCTTCCCCGGTCACCTGTAAGTGTTATTATCTGCTAGATCTGCCCCGGTCACCTGTAAGTGTTCTGCTTAGATTCTGCTTTGTAAACTCGACTCCTTTTCGTTGCAATGAGGAGCGAGATGTTGTATGTGACTGTAGCAGAACATCCAGTCATTTATACAAAGGGAAAGTATCATCAGTAAATTATTTGAATCAGGATTTTATTGTAAACATATCTCAGAGGTTTTTTTCCTACTGACTGTATATTTTTTTCTTTCACATCATCATCTAAATAAAGAAGAAAAACCTTATTTCTTGCAGCTTTCACAGTGAGCAGCCACAATAAGAAGACAATACTTTTTTATTCTGCAGCTCGCTTTCCAGCTTTGCTGTGTAGACTTGGATAGGGTCAGCAGAGGGGAGGATTGAATGACAGCTCCATTCAGGGTCGGCGTCAACAACCGGCAAACCTGGGCAAGACCCTTGGGGGGCCCACTGGGCCCCTGGGTGCTGACGCTGCTGTCATGGCTCCTCTAGGAGTGGAATCCCCGGCCAGAGCGTTGCCGAAGCTCTTGCTGTGGATTCGGCTCCTAGAGGGAGCCGGTGTCTAGGAGCAGGGGGCAGTGTGGCACCACCAGGGAGGGGACTCTGTGTGGCATTAGCTGGGAGGTAGTCTGTGTGGCACTATCAGGGAGGGAGTCTGTGTGGCACTACCAGGGAGGGAGTCTGTGTGGCACTACCAGGGAGGGGGGCTGTGTGGCACAATCTACAGGGGGGACTAAATTTATGGGGGTACAAACTGGGGCCTAACGTCTATATGGGGGCACACAGTGAAGTTTTCTGCCATTTTACTGCCACCGTGCGTTCCCCAGCACTTCATGAAAGCTGTAAGAATCTGTGCCATTTCTTTCAGCATTCCCATTCATTGCAGCTGCCAAAAAGCGCACCCACCTGCTGCAGTCTATGCAGGTAATAGAAGGAACTGGGTGTTTCTAATATGTCCTCCCCTATACAGACAATACAGGAAGTGCGCACCTCCAATATGTCACCGATGTTACAGACATGAGACATTCTTTTTAGTATAAATGAATCTTCTCGTCCCAAACAATGACATAGACAGAGGCAGAGCCCTTGTAGACAGGCAGCCGGGGTAACTACAGAAAAAAGGCGTTGGAAACCATTCGGGTGGATTCGCACCTGACAGATTTATTGTAGAAATTTCTGTAACTGAAAATTCATCCAATGCATGTGAACGAGTTGTTTCCGCAGGACGCACGTGAATTTCTGCGCGCCACATTCAGATGTATGGAGCATTGGATGGACGACTGGATCTCTGTTTCTTAATCGTAGTCACTTAGTATCAGGCCTTATTTACATGAACGTGTTTCACGTCCCTGATATGTGCGTGAAAATCAGGCGCGTCGCACGGACCTATGTAAGGCAATGGGGCCATGCAGACATTCCGTGTTTTTCACGCAGCCTGTGTCCGCAGCCTGTGTCCGCAGCCTGTGTCCGCTGCGTAAAACTCACGACATGTCCTATACTTGAGCGCTTTTTGCGCATCACGCACCCATTGAAGTCAATGGGTGCGTGAAAATCACGCGCAGCACACGGACGCACTTCCGTGTGCTGCGCGTGATTCGCGCAACAGTAGATCAAGAAATGAAGGGAAAAATAAAACCACCTCCTTCATTTCTTTTTCTAAACCTCAAAACCGCGTGTCATAAGGATCGCATATGTGTGAAAATCATGCAGCCACGCAGCCAACACTGATGACACACGGAACTGAAACGCGCAAAAAATGTACACGTTCGTGTGAATAAGGCCTTAGACGCTCCTTCTGCTGGCGGCCGCTGGCACCGCGGATCTCCGCGTCGCCCTCTTATATATGTGGGAGCAGATTAAAAGAAGCTTCTCAGACTCGTCATCCTGGAAGGAGCAGGACTCACATTTTCCAACCTGTATAATGTAACACGGCTACTTGATATTTACACAGAGTGGCCGCAGAGTTGTGTTGTGCGCCGCGCCGGCCACCCACTCGCTCCACTGTTGTGGTTTCGTAGATCTGTTGGATGAAGGAAAATGGAGTCAGCTTTTTGCTCTCTGCCAAGATACATCCAGATGATTCCAATTTGTCAGGATTCTGTTTAAATGGTCAACGTTACTTTGGCAAAACGATGCATGTAAGCAGCTCAATTACTCCTTCTAATTTGAGAACATAAGTAACCGGTTTAGTGCAGGAATCAGTGTTAACTATCTGCTCGGCAGCCGCTCTCCAGACGCTTGTCAGGCCTCCGGCTGCTCGGCGCAATGTGGAAACGCTTAGCTTGTGGCTCGCACACATTAAACCCATTAGCGGCGGGCGCAGACTCTTCTTTCAATTGACTGAGCTACTGTGCGAGAAACAAAGGCGTTCACGGCGTAACCAGGGGGTTTTATTTTTTTTGTTGAGGGGGAGAAAACAAAACTAGCACTTATTTTGTTAGACCACCCTAATCCCCCCTCCCCCACAAACGTCTGTTATGGTTGGACGCAGTCCCAAAAACTGAGTTAATCATTTGAATACTATGCCCAACATAATCACGGCGAAGAATTATGTCATAGTTGGATCAGCGTCTGCAAAAAAAGAAATCACTGCAGACGTTTATATGTTTGATTATAAACACCTTCAAGAAGATATTAATAGTCGCTGGATCGGTTAAGAGCGGCTGTGGGTGCAGCTGGGTAATCGAGGGTGAGGAGGAACCGGTCCAAAACTCAGCGAGATCTGCCCCCCCGCTTCACAGACACACATTAGTATTTCATACATTTAATTCTGGATAATGGGAAATATGATATAGAAACCCCTTAAATTGCTGCAAGATTCCTCCATTAAAATTAAAGTGTCTGTTGCATCTCTGATCATCAAGAGTCACTGAGTACATACATTACATTACTTATCCTGTGTCATACTCCAGAGCTGCACTCACTATTCTGCTGGTGGAGTCACAGTGTACATACATTACTTATCCTGTACTGATCCTGAGTAATATCCTGTATTATACTCCAGAGCTGCACTCACTATTCTGCTGGTGGAGTCACAGTGTACATACATTACTTATCCTGTACTGATCCTGAGTAATATCCTGTATTATACTCCAGAGCTGCACTCACTATTCTGCTGGTGGAGTCACTGTGTACATACATTACATTACTTATCCTGTACTGATCCTGAGTTACATCCTGTATTATACTCCAGAGCTGCACTCGCTATTCTGCTAGTGGAGTCACAGTGTACATACATTACATTACTTATCCTGTACTGATCCTGAGTTACATCCTTTACTATACTCCAGAGCTGCACTCACTATTCTGCTGGTGGAGTCACTGTGTACATACATTACATTACTTATCCTGTACTGATCCTGAGTTACATCCTGTATTATACTCCAGAGCTGCACTCACTATTCTGCTGGTGGAGTCACTGTGTACATACATTACATTACTTATCCTGTACTGCTCCTGAGTTATATCCTGTATCTCTTTATTTTATATAAATTTACAAAACATAAACTGAAAAACAAATACATAACTAATTCCATATAACCAAAAAGTCACAACCAAATTCTTATAAACAAATTTTCTTATATACATCTCTGTATATGAGAAGAGAAAACGATACCAGACCCGGCCACATACACCCCACTCTTATATACTTACATCTACACTTCATCCGAAACTAAACAATAACTAGAATATATACAAACATCATATAAACGTAATCCAAAGTACCAACAGAAAATCCCCCGACCCACGTCAACCAAGGGCCTAAAGAAACAACATAATAATGATGATAATAATAATAAAACAACAACAACATAATAATAAAATAATAATAATAATAACCCAAAAAATCCAAAATATAATAATACTAATCCCAATTTTTTTTTTTTTTTTTTTTTTTTATCCTTTTTTTTTTTTTTTTTTATATATATATATTTTTTAATCACACTATACACATCCTGACTTTCCCTAACCTTACCCTTCTTACCTAAACTCCACCACCCCAGCCAGCATCTCGCCTCATGTCCTCTCACGTCCGCATAGTCCAGATGCTGGCCCCCACCACCACACCCAACACCCCAGCCCAGCCCCCCGCCCCATGTCCTCCCATGTCCGCATAGTCCGGGGCTGGGTCAGGCAAACCCCCCCCCCCGACCCCCTCCCAACCTATCTATTAACCCCCTTAAGTCTATCCCTATTCTAACAACATTTCTACATTATAATACAATACACGTCACCAACCTGTCCAAATACCAAACCATATACAAAATACACCGTACCCGAAAGCACCAAGTTCGGTCGCTTGTAAACCTTTTTCCTGCCATTTCAATCCTAAACAAAACAAAAATCTTCCAGTGCTTACCTAGCCCATCACCAGATAGAGAGAAGGGAAAGCCCCCCCCAGCTCCCCCCCAGAGGCCAAGGTACCACGTCCACCGCTGCACCCTCCCTATCGCTTGCCCTATCTCCTTACCCTATTACTAACCCTTTCTTGACCCTATTGAAAGCTGACCCTATGCTGACCCTCACCTTTCCCTTATTCCGAGTCCTATCGCTATATTTTTTATTGGTGCCTCAGCGGAACGCAGACCCCCACCTCCAGTTGAGCACCGGTGACGACTCCCCCTCCCTCATGAAGGCAGACACATTAAGGCACCCAAAAGGAAAAGCCCCTCCAAAGACGAGAGGCTTTGGATGCTCCCAATCTGCCAACCTCCAAAGAATGCACCTTCACCAGGTCACCCATGATATTGCTAACAACCTCATCCACTAGGAGGATTTTCTTCTGGGTAGAAACTAGACATCGTGCATTCCACATAAAGTGCCTGACCACTATACTGACTAGAAACAAGGTGCAATGGTCCCTACCACCGAGGTCTCCGAACACTCCATAGGCCCACCCAGCATAGGAGAGGCTGGTTAGGCCTGGCCAACCAATGGAGGCTCCCACCCTTTTGTATACCTCTGTATTGAAAGGGCAATGAAGCAGGAAATGCTCCATGCTTTCCAGCACTCCGCCACACTCCTCCCGGGGGCAATCCCGATCATCAGAGCTTCTGCACTTTAGATTGTCCCTCACATACAGTCTCCCATGGAAGCAACGCCAAGCCAGATCCCAAAACTTCTGGGGAATCCTCGCTGAATTTAAAAGTTTTAATCCCACCCCGAGGTCACTACTTGGGCAGTCTTTGAGCGCCAGGGGCTTCTGGAAGTGGGTCATCAGGACCCTCCTGTCAAGAAATTTTCTCGACATGGTCCTGATCTCCCACACCTCCAGACCCCACCGGCGAACAATCTTCAGCGCCAGGGTGGCATAAGCCGGGAGATGTCCGTGAGGTGTACGCAGGTCTTTCACTTGCCCTCCTCTCTCCCATTCCTGGAAGAAAGGCCGAAACCACCCCCTGCAGGAGGATATCCACCAAGGAGCCCTCTCTTGCCAGAGGTTTGCCAGGTTGATCTTAACAAAGGTGTTCACTAGGAACACCACCGGGTTAACCATACCTAACCCGCCTAGTGTCCTTGGTAGGTAAGTAACCTCCCTCTTGATTAGGTTGAGCCTGTTCCCCCATAACAGCTGGAAGAACAGGCTATAGACCCGAGTCCAGAGAGGTTCTGGCAAGATGCACACACTGCCCAGGTAAAGCAACATGGGCACCAGGTAGGCCTTGGCCAAGTGAACCCTTTCCCTCAGGGTTAAGGACCAACCCTTCCATTGGTCGACCTTCTGGGCAACTAGATTCAGCCTATCCTCCCAGTTCTTCTTGGGGTAATCACCCGGGCCAAATTCGACTCCTAAGATCTTAGCAGACCCCTGAGGCTCTGGAAGGGTGTCCGGGAGATCAAAACCAGGATCTCCTCCTCCCAGCCAGAGACTTTTGCACTTATCCCGGTTGATCTTGGACCCAGATGCCAATGAGTAACGCTCCACTTCCGACATCACCCACTCTGCCTCCCCTCTCGAGGAGACAAAAATGGAGACGTCGTCTGCGTACGCAACCACCCTCTGAGTGGCCTCCGGCCCCTCCAGGCCGGCCCCGACTCCCGCCAATGGCCCACGATCGATCCTTTTAAGAAAAGGATCAATTGCGAACGCATATAGCAAAGGGCTCAAGGGACAACCCTGGCGGACACCAGACCCAACCTCAAAGGGGGTTCCAACCCAACCGTTCACCAGCGCAAAAGTCTCAGCCCCAGTGTATAAGGTCTGTAGCCAATTGACAAACCCCCCCGGTAGGCCGTACATCAGAAGGACCGACCAGAGGTACTCGTGGTCCACCCGGTCAAAAGCCTTGGCCTGGTCCAAGGACAGGATGTACCCCTCCCACCGACCAGAATTTCCCTGCTCCACTGCCTCTCTGACACTGAGGACAGCACTAAATGTGCTGCGGCCTGGAACAGAGCAATGCTGGACCGGCGAAAGGAGCCGGGATGCAAACTTCACCAGCCGATTAAACAGCACCTTTGCGAGAACCTTTCTGTCCGTATTGAGCAGCGCTATGGGACGCCAATTCTCAATACGGGTCGAGTCTTTACCCTTCGATAAAACGATCAAGGCCGACCTCCTCATTGACATTGGCAAAGTACCCGAGGAAAGGCACTCATTAAACACCTCAGTCAAGAGGGGAACTAGGGTTCCTTTAAAAGTCTTATAAAACTCGGATGTTAAGCCATCCGGCCCTGGCGATTTTTTGAGGGCAAGCCCATCAATCGCCAATCCCACTTCCTCTTCCTTGATCGAATCTATCAAAACACCGAGAGAGGGGTCTACCCCTGGCTCAGGGATGGTTTCAGCCAGGAAAGCCGACATCTCGTCTCGGTTTGGATCTTGCTTCCCCAAGAGGTGCGAGTAGAAGGATCTGACGACCTCCAAGATCCCTGATTTGGATCTCTTCAGAGATCCTGTACTATCAATCAGTCCTGTCACAACCTTACGACTCACTGACATCTTACAGTTCCTGTAGGGGTCGGGCGAGCGGTACCTCCCGAAATCCCTCTCAAGAACTAAAGATGTGTGCCTATCATACTGACACCTCCTGAGCAAAGCTTTCACCACGGAGATCTCCTCCCCACTACCCCCGGTTGAGACCAGATGTTCGAGTTTCCTCCTCAGTTCCTGATATAGGCGGTACCTACTCATGGACCTGAGGCTCGAGAGCCTGCGGAAAAATCCTGCCACCCGGACTTTAAACAACTCCCACCACTCAGACTTAGTACCACTGAGATCCAACAAAGGTACCTGGCTCTGAAGAAAATCCTCAAAGGCCTGTCTTATCTCCGCTTCTTCCAAGAGAGTAGAATTCAGCCTCCATATACCTCTTCCCATCTGGAGGGACTCTGCAATGTTCAAAGAGAAAATAATCATACAGTGATCGGAGAACTCCACCTCAACAACGGACACTGGTGAAGAGATGGCTTCCTCCTTCAAAAAAAACCTGTCTATCCTAGACCTACAACTACCTCTACGATAGGTGAAACCCGAGTGGCCTGGGGTATGCCTGATGTGGATATCCACCAGGCGAGCATCGCTAACTATATTTTTTAATGCTACACTATCGTAGGTCAATTTTTTATCTCCGGAACCTCCTCTATCTCGGGGTCTCACGACAGTATTGAAGTCCCCTCCAAAGATAACTTGTCGACCTGAAAAAAGGAAAGGCTTAATCCTCATGAAGAGACTTTTACGGTCCCATTTGCTCTGGGGTCCGTATATATTGATTAGTCTTAATTCCTGTCCCCTCATGAGGACATCTAAGATCAAGCACCTCCCCATTTCTAACTCAATCATCCGTCGGCATGTTACCGGTGCGGTGAAAAGGACCGCCACTCCGCTATAGGGCTCAGCCGCAAGTGACCAGTAGGAGGGCCCGCGTCGCCACTCCCTCCTAGATTTAACGACGTCTGCCAAAAGTGACAGCCTGGTCTCCTGCAAAAACAAAATGTCGACTTCAACTCGGCCAAGAAAATCAAAGGCTGCAAATCTCGCCCTATCTGACTTAATGCTGGCAACGTTAATTGATGCCAGCGTCAACGGAGTGGGTGCCGCCATCATGGATGTTTGAGTTAGACGGCTTTCTTCTTCCCACCCCCCCCCCTCTATCTGATGAGGACCCCCCTTCTTTGCCTCGCTTCTTGCAAACTGAGGAGTCCATACTCACCACCCTATTCCCATCTTCATCCCCAAGTTCCGGGTCAACCTCCCCCTCTGGGGGCAACGGCCCCTGCAGCAGGGGAGGCTCAACGACTCTAGGGTGCCCTACCATGCCCTCCCTCTTAGTATGAGAGGCTGGAATGTCCACAAGAGCATGGTATCGATCAGTAGAGCGCACCAGGGGGGTACAGGATTTACCTTCCTGGGCCAGGGCGGGGCCAGATGTATTTGGCCCTTGGGTTTTGCCCGGTGTCCCTTTTGCTGTAGGCTGAGTCCTCTCTTCCTCTCCCACACTTTCATAGTGGGAGGACTGAGAGTCCTCAGCCCTCTGCTCCCTTTGGATCCTCCTCATCTCCACGTTCAATTCGGCCTCCCCAGGGGCATCAGCTTCAGGGGGGGCATCCAGATCCGAATCAGAGGTCGTCCCAGTTTCCTGGAGCGCCCTCCAAATCCTCTCCTTCCTTCGCTTCTCCGCCCTTCTCTGGCGAGAAGGGGGACCCTTCTTTGCATTCTTCCCTTGCCCCTGTGCCCCATCGTCCCTGCCCGCACCCTCACCCACGGAGGCCTCCCTCCTTTCATCCTCCGCAGGTTTGGAACAGGCATTGACAACAGAGCGAGGACACCGACTGAACGGGTGACCTAAGTCACCACACAGGTTGCAGCGAATACGGTCACACGATGCGGCTAGATGACCAATCCCCCCACAATGAGCACACTTCTGCACCTTGCAGCCTGCACTCAAATGTGAGGGGTCACCACACCGGTGACACAACTTCGGCTGCCCCTGGTAGAAGACAAGGATCCGATCTCTTCCCAGGAAAGCAGACGATGGTATGTGGGACACCGTCTGTCCCAGATGCTTTAGTTTAACCATGAACGTCCAGGCCCCTGACCAGATGCCAAACTCATCCATGTTATTCCGTGGCATCTCTACTACCTCTCCGTACCTTCCCAACCAGGTCATGATATCAATACAAGAGAGTGAACGGTCACTCTCTTGGGACCACTTTGGCGAGAAATTGCTTGTGCAGCAAAGTCTCACCAGCCAGGCTCGTCCTTCACCAGCTCGTAGTTCCCTCAGAAGACCTCAAGGCCCCCTAGGTGAACAAAGCTGATGTCAAACTCGACCGAGCCATGAGGATGTATCAAGGCAAAGATGTCACTCACCTTGAAGCCCATCCCCAGCAGCAGCTCCACCACCCTCTTTCTGGGAGGGCACGCATCATTGCCACGCCACCGGAGACGGACCACATTCCTCCTGGCTACAGCCTGCCCGGCTGTTGGGAGCGACCACTGATCTCCTCGTTGCTCTCGGAAGGCATTTAGACCATATCTGTCTATCCAGAAAGACAGGTCCTTCTGCACTCCCCCTATGGTTAGGGTTTGCTTTCCCTCTCTTAAAGCGTCCAAGAGATGTTGTTGCAAGTTACCGTCCCCGGACCTTGAGGATGAAGATGGGTGGGCCCGCTGTCCCCCCGCTGCCACACCAGCATAAGACCTGCCGGATGTCACAGCAAGAGGAGCGCCAGGCCCATTGCCCCTGGTTGATTCCCCATCCCCACCACCCACAGACACAGCACTCAACACCCCATTACCAGCAGACACTCCAGCAACTTTATTTACAGACACCTGCATACCCCCAGCAGTTTCCACATCCACAGCTGCAACTTTTTCATTTAACCCACCAGGTCCCCCTGCAGTCATCCTTCTGGCCAGGCCTGGTTCTATGTTATGTATTTTTTCTGTACATTTTGTTTGATTAGACACTGCTTCAGTCTCCGCATCATCAGGCACCTTTGCAGGGACGCCACCAGATGTTATAAGTGGTGTCCCTGCTGTGCCCTCCGCCTCATTAACCTCCATCTGTTCTATGCGCGGAACATTTTTGGGAAAGGGGCCACCGTCGCCCCCGACGTCAGCAGCCCCCTTCTCGCCTACACCACTTTTCAGCGATGCGGACGAAGGAGCCACTGACGTCACTGGAGCCGCCTCCGGCGCCGGACCACTCCCCCCTCCCACAGAGGAGTGGCCAACAGAGCCGGAGCCCCCTCTGTGACCGCCCTTGTCCGGAACGTCTGACGGCTTTACTGCGACACCGACAGACTTCCGGCTTTCAGACACCACATCCGGTTTCTGGTTTACCCGTTCTCCCGACCCCTGACTCGCATCAAAGACCAGTTTCCCGGGCTCGCCATTCACCGGACACTGGGACACACCCCCTGGCGTCACCAGGCCACCAGTACCGCCCCCTTTGCAGGGGTTGGCGTCCGGCGCCATTTTGACCACCACGTGTTCTAATGCCGGACCCGTAACACTCTCCCCGCATTCCCGCTCCAGCCCCACTGCAGAGGCTTGAGCTGGGGGTCTTGCGGGACCTGCGCCCTGATCCTGACTTTCATCTGGCTCAGAGCACAGGAAGGATCTTGCTGTATACACAAGTTTAAATGAACCTTTAGCAGATTTTTTTTCCTTTTCCTTTTTTTTCTTCTTAAATTTTTTTTTCTTTTCCTTTTCCTCCTCTGCGGGTAACTCCGCACCGAAACAAAATCCCTGGAAGGATACCGGCGACTCCACATTACGGATCTGAGTGAGTAATCCTGGAGGCCGCTCACTGTCAGTTTCAAAACACTCCTGATTATTCCCAGCTGTGAGTCCACCCTCCTCCTCCTCACTGCTCCTGGGTGCCTCAGAATCTGTGCCTTCTCTGGACTTTACATTTTCATGCTCCATTGCCTCCACCACATTTTCCTTTGCTGTGTCTTCCTCCATAGTTTCTATTTTTATAGGTGCTGCCATCTCGGCAAACCTCTCTTCGTTTTTTAACTTTTCTCCAAACACCCCTCCGCCTGCTAAAATCTCCTCACGTCTCTCTTCCACTTCTTTTATTTCCTCCAACAAGGATTTCACATTTAAACGGTATCGGGACCTCTTACCTCCTGTGGCTTTTGCAGCCCTTCCTCTGGCGACCGCCAAGTCCGCACGGAGCCGTTGCAGCGACTTCCTGAGGTCCCGATACTCCTCCAACCGCATAGCCAGACGGGAGCTGAAGTTCTCCACCGTCTCTCCGGTCCTCAGCTGTCCCCATTCCTCCACACGACCGTCATCCAAATGTCCGGACAGTGCTGTTCCTTCTCCAGACGACAACACCTCTATCACCATGCCGGACCGCGTCTCCATACCCTTATCCAGGGTTCCAGCCACGGGGGGAGCCAGGATAGCCTTGCCCCGAGATGATCTCCTCACCCCCGCGACCGTTTGCATATTCCCAGCCAGCTGGGATGACCCTCTACCCCCCGCTGGCATGCTCCGGGAGGTAGAGGTCTGAGGCTCCATCCTAGGATGGAACCCCCCTCAGGGTACTTTCCAAGCCCAGGCAGATGGTATGAGGCCTGGGCAGATAGGATAAGGAAAGTCCCTGGATCCAAGGCCTGCACGGAAGTCTCAGCAGCTCTCTCCACACGTCCTACTCCACCCACTCCAGAGCTGCACTGACTATTCTGCTGGTGGAGTCACTGTGTACATACATTACATTACTTATCCTGCACTGATCCTGAGTTATATCCTACATTATACTCCAGAGCTGCACTCGCTATTCTGCTGGAGGAGTCACTGTGTACATACATTACATTACTTATCCTGCACTGATCCTGAGTTATATCCTGTATTATACTCCAGAGCTGCACTCACTATTCTGCTGGTGGAGTCACTGTGTACATACATTACATCACTTATCCTGTACTGATCCTGAGTTATATCCTGTATTATACTCCAGAGCTGCACTCACTATTCTGCTGGTGGAGTCACTGTGTACAGACATTACATTACTTATCCTGTACTGATACTGAGTTACATCCTGTATTATACTCCAGAGCTGCACTCACTATTCTGCTGGTGGAGTCACTGTGCACATACATTACATTACTTATCCTGTACTAATCCTGAGTTATATCCAGTATTATACTCCAGAGCTGCACTCACTATTCTGCTGGTGGAGTCACTGTGTACATACATTACATTACTTATCCTGTACTGATCCTGAGTTACATCCTGTATTATACTCCAGAGCTGCACTCACTATTCTGCTGGTATAGTCACTGTGTACATACATTACATTACTTATCCTGTACTGATCCTGAGTTACATCCTGCATTATACTCCAGAGCTGCACTCAAGATTCTGCTGGTGGAGTCACTGTGTACATACATTACATTACTTATCCTGTACTGATCCTGAGTTACATCCTGTATTATACTGCAGAGCTGCACTCACTATTCTGCTGGTGGAGTCACTGTGCACATACATTACATTACTTATCCTGTACTGATCCTGAGTTACATCCTGTATTATACTCCAGAGCTGCACTCACTATTCTGCTGGTGGAGTCACTGTGTATATACATTACATTACTTATCCTGTACTGATCCTGAGTTATATCCTGTATTATACTCCAGAGCTGCACTCACTATTCTGCTGGTGGAGTCACTGTGTACATACATGACATTATTATCAATGTTCTGGATTTTGTGCGGTGCTATCCTGTATCAGAATGTATTCGTCTTCAGTTTTCCCACTCCTGTCTGGCTCTCTATTTGTGGCTTCCTCTTGATTCTACCAGCCGCTGCGCACTGTGTCCCCTGAGGGCCCGGGTCTTCTGTGGTGTGACCATCTTCTCAGTCAGTGTAGAAACATTTCTCTATTTTATATATTGAGATCTATAAAATATTTATGAGTTTAGTGAAGTGTTGGCCGCGGTTGATTTGGAGACACAGTAAATGTTTTCATTTGGATCTTAACTTTCAGAAACCAATAAAGTTTAATATATCTAAAAACACGAATATTTATTTCATTTCAATCTGGCTGAAACCTTCTGCTCCATGTTCCATCCGCTGATTACATTAATAAAATACTCTGAAGGTTAATCATCTAACAATTATGATTTCTGGTCCCTTCTCCCAATCTGGCACATTAAGTGCGGGGAGGGGACTCGTAAAGAAGGACGCAAAAACACGGCTACAAAGTGAATAATGACTGCTCCGAGCTGAAGTAACAGAATCTTCCATCAGGCCGAGCTCTTCGCGGCCTCCATCAACCCTGACACCGACCATACCAGTTTCTCTGCTGGTAATCTTGAACTTTTCCTGGCGCCGCTTGAAACGTTGTCACTGCAGCTGCAAAAGGCAATAATACAATCCATGTTTTAAGGGGCCACTCAACATAACAGGGTTTCCTCAACCATCCGGTCCACAATATTCACTAAGATTCTTTGCATCCCCTGTACCTTTCATTCTTCACCCCGGTTCCCCCACAACTCATCTGCCGTCCAACCTCCGTCACGCTGCTCTCCAGAACCCCGCACTTTCCGGGGTGCAATATTCACCTGGAATATATTATACTATATTATACTATATTATACTGGATTATACTGGATTATACTGGATTATACTATATTATACTGGATTATACTGGATTATATGATATTATACTGGATTATACTGGATTATACTGGATTATACTATATTATACTGGATTATACTATATTATACTGAATTATACGATATTATACTGGATTATACTGGATTATACTGGATTATACTATATTATACTGGATTATACTATGTTATACTGAATTATACGATATTATACTGGATTATACTATATTATACTGGATTATACGATATTATACTATATTATACTGGATTATACTATATTATAATGGATTATACTATATTATACTGGATTATACTATATTATACTAGATTTGACTGGATTTCACTGTATAGCATTTGATTGTAAAGGATTATACTGTATCATATTGGATTATATTGGATTATATTGGATTATATTGTTTTGTAGTGATTTATATTGGATTACACTGGATTATACTTTATATTTTCGTCTTTTATCAGCATCTTGTGTTTTCCCATCATTAACTAATGAAATATCCTCGTTACTATTATTTTGTAAATTAATGTGTTTTAAAGTGACAACAGAGGCAGTGAAATTGTCACCACATGTCACCCCGATCTGTTATACCGAAGATACAGAAATACAATCCCAACCTCATAACGTCCAATCAGATCTCTGCATTTATATTCGCGCCATGTCAGACCGATGGAAGATGTTCTTTTAGTTGTCACGTATTCCCGTTCTGCTGATTCTGCAGTCAGTGATTGTTCCCCGCTCTGTACATGGTATGACCCGCAGCAGGGCGGTCAGTGATTGTTCCCCGCTCTGTACATGGTATTACCCGCAGCAGGGCGGTCAGTGATTGTTCCCCGCTCTGTACATGGTATTACCAGCAGCAGGGCGGTCAGTGATTGTTCCCCGCTCTGTACACGGTATTACCCGCAGCAGGGCGGTCAGTGATTGTTCCCCGCTCTGTACACGGTATGACCCGCAGCAGGGCGGTCAGTGATTGTTCCCCGCTCTGTACATGGTATGACCCGCAGCAGGGCGGTCAGTGATTGTTCCCCGCTCTGTACATGGTATTACCCGCAGCAGGGCGGTCAGTAATTGTTCCCCGCTCTGTACATGGTATTACCCGCAGCAGGGCGGTCAGTGATTGTTACCCGCTCTGTACATGGTATTACCCGCAGCAGGGCGGTCAGTGATTGTTCCCCGCTCTGTACATGGTATTACCCGCAGCAGGGCGGTCAGTGATTGTTACCCGCTCTGTACATGGTATTACCAGCAGCAGGGCGGTCAGTGATTGTTCCCCGCTCTGTACATGGTATTACCCGCAGCAGGGCGGTCAGTGATTGTTCCCCGCTCTGTACATGGTATTACCAGCAGCAGGGCGGTCAGTGATTGTTCCCCGCTCTGTACATGGTATTACCCGCAGCAGGGCGGTCAGTGATTGTTACCCGCTCTGTACATGGTATTACCCGCAGCAGGGCGGTCAGTGATTGTTCCCCGCTCTGTACATGGTATTACCCGCAGCAGGGCGGTCAGTGATTGTTACCCGCTCTGTACATGGTATTACCAGCAGCAGGGCGGTCAGTGATTGTTCCCCGCTCTGTACATGGTATTACCCGCAGCAGGGCGGTCAGTGATTGTTCCCCGCTCTGTACATGGTATTACCAGCAGCAGGGCGGTCAGTGATTGTTCCCCGCTCTGTACATGGTATTACCCGCAGCAGGGCGGTCAGTGATTGTTTCCCGCTCTGTACACGGTATTACCCGCAGCAGGGTGGTCAGTGATTGTTCCCCGCTCTGTACACGGTATTACCCGCAGCAGGGCGGTCAGTGATTGTTCCCCGCTCTGTACATGGTATTACCCGCAGCAGGGCGGTCAGTGATTGTTCCCCGCTCTGTACATGGTATTACCCGCAGCAGGGCGGTCAGTGATTGTTCCCCGCTCTGTACATGGTATTACCCGCAGCAGGGCGGTCAGTGATTGTTACCCGCTCTGTACATGGTATTACCCGCAGCAGGGCGGTCAGTGATTGTTCCCCGCTCTGTACACGGTATTACCCGCAGCAGGGAGGTCAGTGATTGTTCCCCGCTCTGTACACGGTATTACCAGCAGCAGGGCGGTCAGTGATTGCTCCCCGCTCTGTACACGGTATTACCAGCAGCAGGGCGGTCAGTGATTGTTCCCCGCTCTGTACATGGTATTACCCGCAGCAGGGCGGTCAGTGATTGTTCCCCGCTCTGTACACGGTATTACCCGCAGCAGGGCGGTCAGTGATTGTTCCCCGCTCTGTACATGGTATTACCCGCAGCAGGGCGGTCAGTGATTGTTCCCCGCTCTGTACACGGTATTACCCGCAGCAGGGCGGTCAGTAATTGTTCCCCGCTCTGTACACGGTATGACCCGCAGCAGGGCGGTCAGTGATTGTTCCCCGCTCTGTACATGGTATTACCCGCAGCAGGGCGGTCAGTGATTGTTCCCCGCTCTGTACATGGTATTACCCGCAGCAGGGCGGTCAGTGATTGTTCCCCGCTCTGTACATGGTATTACCCGCAGCAGGGCGGTCAGTGATTGTTACCCGCTCTGTACATGGTATGACCCGCAGCAGGGCGGTCAGTGATTGTTCCCCGCTCTGTACACGGTATTACCGCAGCAGGGCGGTCAGTGATGGTTCCCCGCTTTGTACATGGTATGACCCGCAGCAGGGCGGTCAGTGATTGTTCCCCGCTCTGTACACGGTATTACCCGCAGCAGGGCGGTCAGTGATTGTTCCCCGCTCTGTACACGGTATGACCCGCAGCAGGGCGGTCAGTGATTGTTCCCCGCTCTGTACATGGTATGACCCGCAGCAGGGCGGTCAGTGATTGTTCCCCGCTCTGTACACGGTATTACCAGCAGCAGGGCGGTCAGTGATTGCTCCCCGCTCTGTACACGGTATTACCCGCAGCAGGGCGGTCAGTGATTGTTCCCCGCTCTGTACATGGTATTACCCGCAGCAGGGTGGTCAGTGATTGCTCCCCGCTCTGTACATGGTATTACCCGCAGCAGGGCGGTCAGTGATTGTTCCCCGCTCTGTACATGGTATTACCCGCAGCAGGGCGGTCAGTGATTGTTCCCCGCTCTGTACATGGTATTACCCGCAGCAGGGCGGTCAGTGATTGGTCCCCGCTCTGTACATGGTATTACCCGCAGCAGGGCGGTCAGTGATTGTTCCCCGCTCTGTACATGGTATTACCCGCAGCAGGGCGGTCAGTGATTGTTCCCCGCTCTGTACATGGTATTACCCGCAGCAGGGCGGTCAGTGATTGTTCCCCGCTCTGTACATGGTATTACCCGCAGCAGGGCGGTCAGTGATTGTTCCCCGCTCTGTACATGGTATTACCCGCAGCAGGGCGGTCAGTGATTGTTCCCCGCTCTGTACATGGTATTACCCGCAGCAGGGCGGTCAGTGATTGTTCCCCGCTCTGTACACGGTATTACCCGCAGCAGGGCGGTCAGTGATTGTTCCCCGCTCTGTACACGGTATGACCCGCAGCAGGGCGGTCAGTGATTGTTCCCCGCTCTGTACATGGTATTACCCGCAGCAGGGCGGTCAGTGATTGTTCCCCGCTCTGTACATGGTATTACCCGCAGCAGGGCGGTCAGTGATTGTTCCCCGCTCTGTACATGGTATGACCCGCAGCAGGGCAGTCAGTGATTGTTCCCCGCTCTGTACACGGTATTACCAGCAGCAGGGCGGTCAGTGATTGTTACCCGCTCTGTACATGGTATGACCCGCAGCAGGGCAGTCAGTGATTGTTCCCCGCTCTGTACACGGTATTACCAGCAGCAGGGAGGTCAGTGATTGTTACCCGCTCTGTACATGGTATTACCCGCAGCAGGGCGGTCAGTGATTGTTCCCCGCTCTGTACATGGTATGACCCGCAGCAGGGCAGTCAGTGATTGTTCCCCGCTCTGTACACGGTATTACCAGCAGCAGGGCGGTCAGTGATTGTTACCCGCTCTGTACATGGTATGACCCGCAGCAGGGCGGTCAGTGATTGTTCCCCGCTCTGTACACGGTATTACCCGCAGCAGGGCGGTCAGTGATTGTTCCCCGCTCTGTACACGGTATTACCAGCAGCAGGGCGGTCAGTGATTGTTCCCCGCTCTGTACATGGTATGACCCGCAGCAGGGCGGTCAGTGATTGTTACCCGCTCTGTACATGGTATTACCCGCAGCAGGGCGGTCAGTGATTGTTCCCCGCTCTGTACATGGTATTACCCGCAGCAGGGCGGTCAGTGATTGTTCCCCGCTCTGTACACGGTATTACCCGCAGCAGGGCGGTCAGTGATTGTTCCCCGCTCTGTACATGGTATGACCCGCAGCAGGGCGGTCAGTGATTGTTCCCCGCTCTGTACATGGTATTACCCGCAGCAGGGCGGTCAGTGATTGTTCCCCGCTCTGTACATGGTATTACCCGCAGCAGGGCGGTCAGTGATTGTTCCCCGCTCTGTACATGGTATTACCAGCAGCAGGGCGGTCAGTGATTGTTCCCCGCTCTGTACACGGTATTACCTGCAGCAGGGCGGTCAGTGATTGTTCCCCGCTCTGTACATGGTATTACCAGCAGCAGGGCGGTCAGTGATTGTTCCCCGCTCTGTACATGGTATGACCCACAGCAGGGCGGTCAGTGATTGTTCCCCGCTCTGTACATGGTATTACCCGCAGCAGGGTGGTCAGTGATTGTTCCCCGCTCTGTACATGGTATTACCCGCAGCAGGGCGGTCAGTGATTGTTCCCCGCTCTGTACATGGTATTACCGGCAGCAGGGCGGTCAGTGATTGTTCCCCGCTCTCTACATGGTATTACCAGCAGCAGGGCGGTCAGTGATTGTTCCCCGCTCTGTACATGGTATTACCCGCAGCAGGGCGGTCAGTGATTGTTCCCCGCTCTGTACATGGTATTACCAGCAGCAGGGCGGTCAGTGATTGTTACCCGCTCTGTACATGGTATTACCCGCAGCAGGGCGGTCAGTGATTGTTACCCGCTCTGTACATGGTATTACCCGCAGCAGGGCGGTCAGTGATTGTTACCCGCTCTGTACATGGTATTACCCGCAGCAGGGCGGTCAGTGATTGTTCCCCGCTCTGTACATGGTATTACCCGCAGCAGGGCGGTCAGTGATTGTTCCCCGCTCTGTACATGGTATTACCCGCAGCAGGGCGGTCAGTGATTGTTCCCCGCTCTGTACATGGTATTACCCGCAGCAGGGCGGTCAGTGATTGTTCCCCGCTCTGTACACGGTATTACCCGCAGCAGGGCGGTCAGTGATTGTTCCCCGCTCTCTACACGGTATTACCCGCAGCAGGGCGGTCAGTGATTGTTACCCGCTCTGTACATGGTATTACCCGCAGCTGGGCGGTCAGTGATTGTTCCCCGCTCTGTACATGGTATTACCCGCAGCAGGGCGGTCAGTGATTGTTCCCCGCTCTGTACATGGTATTACCCGCAGCAGGGCGGTCAGTGATTGTTCCCCGCTCTGTACATGGTATTACCCGCAGCAGGGCGGTCAGTGATTGTTACCCGCTCTGTACATGGTATTACCAGCAGCAGGGCGGTCAGTGATTGTTCCCCGCTCTGTACACGGTATTACCCGCAGCAGGGCGGTCAGTGATTGCTCCCCGCTCTGTACATGGTATTACCAGCAGCAGGGCGGTCAGTGATTGCTCCCCGCTCTGTACACGGTATTACCCGCAGCAGGGCGGTCAGTGATTGTTACCCGCTCTGTACACGGTATTACCCGCAGCAGGGCGGTCAGTGATTGTTCCCCGCTCTGTACATGGTATTACCCGCAGCAGGGCGGTCAGTGATTGTTCCCCGCTCTGTACATGGTATTACCCGCAGCAGGGCGGTCAGTGATTGTTCCCCGCTCTGTACACGGTATTACCCGCAGCAGGGCGGTCAGTGATTGTTCCCCGCTCTGTACATGGTATTACCTGCAGCAGGGCGGTCAGTGATTGTTCCCCGCTCTGTACATGGTATTACCCGCAGCAGGGCGGTCAGTGATTGTTACCCGCTCTGTACATGGTATTACCAGCAGCAGGGCGGTCAGTGATTGTTCCCCGCTCTGTACACGGTATTACCCGCAGCAGGGCGGTCAGTGATTGTTCCCCGCTCTGTACATGGTATTACCCGCAGCAGGGCGGTCAGTGATTGTTCCCCGCTCTGTACATGGTATTACCCGCAGCAGGGCGGTCAGTGATTGTTCCCCGCTCTGTACATGGTATTACCCGCAGCAGGGCGGTCAGTGATTGTTCTCCGCTCTGTACATGGTATTACCCGCAGCAGGACGGTCAGTGATTGTTCCCCGCTCTGTACACGGTATTACCCGCAGCAGGGCGGTCAGTGATTGTTCCCCGCTCTGTACATGGTATTACCCGCAGCAGGGCGGTCAGTGATTGTTCCCCGCTCTGTACATGGTATTACCCGCAGGAGGGCGGTCAGTGATTGTTACCCGCTCTGTACATGGTATTACCAGCAGCAGGGCGGTCAGTGATTGTTCCCCGCTCTGTACACGGTATTACCCGCAGCAGGGCGGTCAGTGATTGTTCCCCGCTCTGTACATGGTATTACCCGCAGCAGGGCGGTCAGTGATTGTTCCCCGCTCTGTACATGGTATTACCCGCAGCAGGGCGGTCAGTGATTGTTCCCCGCTCTGTACACGGTATTACCAGCAGCAGGGCGGTCAGTGATTGTTCCCCGCTCTGTACATGGTATTACCCGCAGCAGGGCGGTCAGTGATTGTTCCCCGCTCTGTACACGGTATTACCAGCAGCAGGGCGGTCAGTGATTGTTCCCCGCTCTGTACACGGTATTACCCGCAGCAGGGCGGTCAGTGATTGTTCCCCGCTCTGTACATGGTATTACCCGCAGCAGGGCGGTCAGTGATTGTTCCCCGCTCTGTACATGGTATTACCCGCAGCAGGGCGGTCAGTGATTGTTCCCCGCTCTGTACATGGTATTACCCGCAGCAGGGCGGTCAGTGATTGTTCCCCGCTCTGTACATGGTATTACCCGCAGCAGGGCGGTCAGTGATTGTTCCCCGCTCTGTACACGGTATTACCCGCAGCAGGGCGGTCAGTGATTGTTCCCCGCTCTGTACATGGTATTACCCGCAGCAGGGCGGTCAGTGATTGTTCCCCGCTCTGTACATGGTATTACCCGCAGCAGGGTGGTCAGTGATTGTTCCCCGCTCTGTACACGGTATTACCCGCAGCAGGGCGGTCAGTGATTGTTCCCCGCTCTGTACATGGTATTACCCGCAGCAGGGCGGTCAGTGATTGTTCCCCGCTCTGTACACGGTATTACCCGCAGCAGGGCGGTCAGTGATTGTTCCCCGCTCTGTACACGGTATTACCCGCAGCAGGGCGGTCAGTGATTGTTACCCGCTCTGTACATGGTATTACCCGCAGCAGGGCGGTCAGTGATTGTTCCCCGCTCTGTACATGGTATTACCCGCAGCAGGGCGGTCAGTGATTGTTCCCCGCTCTGTACATGGTATTACCCGCAGCAGGGCGGTCAGTGATTGTTCCCCGCTCTGTACACGGTATTACCAGCAGCAGGGCGGTCAGTGATTGTTCCCCGCTCTGTACACGGTATTACCCGCAGCAGGGCGGTCAGTGATTGTTCCCCGCTCTGTACATGGTATTACCCGCAGCAGGGCGGTCAGTGATTGTTCCCCGCTCTGTACACGGTATTACCCGCAGCAGGGCGGTCAGTGATTATTACCCGCTCTGTACACGGTATTACCCGCAGCAGGGCGGTCAGTGATTGTTCCCCGCTCTGTACACGGTATTACCCGCAGCAGGGCGGTCAGTGATTGTTCCCCGCTCTGTACATGGTATTACCCGCAGCAGGGCGGTCAGTGATTGTTCCCCGCTCTGTACATGGTATTACCCGCAGCAGGGCGGTCAGTGATTGTTCCCCGCTCTGTACACGGTATTACCAGCAGCAGGGCGGTCAGTGATTGTTCCCCGCTCTGTACATGGTATTACCCGCAGCAGGGCGGTCAGTGATTGCTCCCCGCTCTGTACATGGTATTACCCGCAGCAGGGCGGTCAGTGATTGTTCCCCGCTCTGTACATGGTATTACCCGCAGCAGGGCGGTCAGTGATTGTTCCCCGCTCTGTACATGGTATTACCCGCAGCAGGGAGGTCAGTGATTGTTCCCCGCTCTGTACATGGTATTACCCGCAGCAGGGCGGTCAGTGATTGTTCCCCGCTCTGTACATGGTATTACCCGCAGCAGGGCGGTCAGTGATTGTTCCCCGCTCTGTACATGGTATTACCCGCAGCAGGGCGGTCAGTGATTGTTCCCCGCTCTGTACATGGTATTACCCGCAGCAGGGCGGTCAGTGATTGTTCCCCGCTCTGTACATGGTATTACCCGCAGCAGGGCGGTCAGTGATTGTTCCCCGCTCTGTACACGGTATTACCCGCAGCAGGGCGGTCAGTGATTGTTCCCCGCTCTGTACATGGTATTACCCGCAGCAGGGCAGTCAGTGATTGTTCCCCGCTCTGTACATGGTATGACCCACAGCAGGGCGGTCAGTGATTGTTCCCCGCTCTGTACATGGTATTACCCGCAGCAGGGCGGTCAGTGATTGTTCCCCGCTCTGTACATGGTATTACCCGCAGCAGGGCGGTCAGTGATTGTTCCCCGCTCTGTACATGGTATTACCCGCAGCAGGGCGGTCAGTGATTGTTACCCGCTCTGTACATGGTATTACCCGCAGCATGGCGGTCAGTGATTGTTCCCCGCTCTGTACATGGTATTACCCGCAGCAGGGAGGTCAGTGATTGTTCCCCGCTCTGTACATGGTATTACCCGCAGCAGGGCGGCCAGTGGCGCGGACGTCGCCATCATGCGAGTATTTATTTATTCCTAATTCTTCCACTCCACCAAATCTTTATTAGTCTGTGATAGAAACGGTAAAATTCTCTTCACAGAAATAAACATCTTCCGATTCATTGTCCGTCATTAACAACAGCACAAAATAATAGAAAGTATTTATGTGTCAGCGAATCGCCGCCGTAAGGTGGAAATGGAGCGGCAATCGACTGGTTAAATGACATTGTCAGTGAGTCGGAAAGTCGAATTAATGAGCTGCGCTGCGGTCACTGTGGGGGTCCGGCGCACGGCGCACAAATTACCAGCCGGCTTCACCGCTTTTATTTATTTCCCAATTTTCATTATAAAACAATATGAGAAATGATTTTTGTGCGATTAGTTATGAGCAGAAATGGCGCGCTCAGCCGGCGCCGGATATTCTGTTTGGTTTGGCAAAAGTCGACGACAGAAATTGAACCCGAGACTCGAGCGATGGAGAAGGCAGAAGTTTATTATTTACATGTAGTCAAAATAAAGGCGCCCCCCCCCCCCCGCTGCTTCCGTACACTTTTATTTACCAAGAACGAGGAGACGCAGAAGTTCTCTAAAGTTTCCATTTGTTTTTATTTTTGACCCTAAACACAAATAATTTACTGTAATGTAATAATCAGGAAAAAATCGTATCCCTGGTTTATTGCAGCGCTCGGGACATGCTGGGACATGCAGGGATATGCTGGGACATGCAGGGACATGCAGGGATATGCTGGGACATGCAGGGATATGCTGGGACATGCAGGGACATGCAGGGATATGCTGGGGCATGCAGGGATATGCTGGGACATGCAGGGACATGCAGGGATATGCAGGGACATGCAGGGACATGCTGGGACATGCAGGGATATGCTGGGACATGCAGGGATATTCTGGGACACGCAGGGATATGCTGGGACATGCTGGGACATGCAGGGATATGCTGGGACATGCAGGGACATGCAGGGATATGCAGGGATATGCTGGGACATGCAGGGATATGCTGGGACATGCTGGGACATGCTGGGACATGCAGGGATATGCTGGGACATGCAGGGATATGCTGGGACATGCAGGGACATGCAGGGATATGCAGGGACATGCAGGGATATGCTGGGACATGCAGGGATATGCTGGGACATGCAGGGACATGCAGGGACATGCAGGGATATGCTGGGACATGCAGGGACATGCAGGGATATGCTGGGACATGCAGGGATATGCTGGGACATGCAGGGATATGCTGGGACATGCAGGGATATGCTGGGACATGCTTTTTGTATTGACAGAATGAAAAACGGCTCCAAAACCGTCTCAAGAAGTGACATGCATTTCTTTTTTCAAACGCTGTGTAAAAAAACGCCCCATCTGAACGAAACGCTGTTTTTCATAAATGATAAGCGGGAAAACCGCGCAGAAATTGACCTGCGGTGCGTTTTCTTAATATGCAGCCTGCCAATTGTCTTTGCGTAATCGCTGCTTTTGTTTTGCGGGTTTTCCCCATAGAAATCAATGGGGAGGTAAAATCTGCAACAAATAGCAGCTGTTGTCTCGTTTGCGTAAAAGCTGCGATTCCGCCGCTAAAATCACAACTCAAAAAAAAACCTCATACTTACCCAGAATTCTGTGCTTCTTCGTCCAGGACGGCCTCCTGGGATGATGTTTCATCCCATGTGACTGCTGCAGCCAATCACAGGAGGCCGGGCTGCAGGACAGAAGTGGGACACGTAAAAACTTTTTTAATTTTACGTGCAGGTTTCCGGAGAGGACATTCCAGCCGAAAAACTGCACCACAATTTGGTAGAGTTCTTCATCCGGAATTCCCTGCGGCGCTCATTGCGGTTACACTGTATGTTTTTACACCGCGTATCCGCCCTGCCTGAACATAGCGCCATAGTCTGGAGGTTTACACATTATAGCAGCTTGTGGCTCTTATTTCCATGACACTAATTTTCCCACACCAGTCTATGGGTGTCAGGCTCCACCCCCTTCTTGTATTTCCTTTTCCCTACCCAATCATATGTAGGCTGATATATACAGTCATGTGATCACTAAGCTCCTCCCAGGGGTGGCAAAGATTAAGAAATGACAGCAGGAAACAATGCATCATGGGACACGACTAAATCATAAAAGCAAAAGGGATCATCTACTTATGGGGGTTATTACTTTTTACCTCCATTTCATTGGGGGAGGGGTGACGCAGCCAAATCTATTTTGGTATTATTTCCAATGTGTTAATGGATTAGTAGAAAATGTTTGTATTGAGATTTGGAAAGTTTGAATTATCTTTTCAATATCTGTAGAAATTGATCCTGAGTTCCTCCAGACATAAAAGGAAAGTGAAAAAAATATTTTGAGCTCGGAAAAAATGTTTAAATCAGAAAAGACATTGATCTAAATAAATCCTTACATTTAATAGACATTGATGATAATTCACATGAAAGGTAAGTAAATAAATGAAGCTTAATATAAATGATATAATAAAGGTAACAGCTGACCCTCCCGTGATATAGGAAATAAAGATCATCCGCTTAGTGAGAAAAACATCAAATAGTTGCAGAAATTCTTATTATATGAGAAGTTTTTTTCTTACAATCCTTCAGACGATTTTTCCTATGGTCTCTTGTGTATTCACCTCTTACTTCAGTCTTGATGCAGCTAATATTTGGATTTGTATAAATCAGTAGCCGGTATAAATCACAGGATAGTGACAGGATAATCTGTAGATTGTCAGCTCCTCCTGGCAGCAGGCTCCTCTCTCCTGTAGATTGTCAGCTCCTCCGGGCAGCAGGCTCCTCTCTCCTGTAGATTGTCAGCTCCTCTGGGCAGCAGGCTCCTCTCTCCTGTAGATTGTCAGCTCCTCTGGGCAGCAGGCTCCTCTCTCCTGTAGATTGTCAGCTCCTCCGGGCAGCAGGCTCCTCTCTCCTGTAGTTTGTCAGCTCCTCTGGGCAGCAGGCTCCTCTCTCCTGTAGATTGTCAGCTCCTCTGGGCAGCAGGCTCCTCCCTCCTGCAGATTTTCAGCTCCTCTGGGCAGCAGGCTCCTCCCTCCTGCAGATTTTCAGCTCCTCTGGGCAGCAGGCTCCTCTCTCCTGTAGATTGTCAGCTCCTCTGGGCAGCAGGCTCCTCTCTCCTGTAGATTGTCAGCTCCTCCGGGCAGCAGGCTCCTCTCTCCTGTAGATTGTCAGCTCCTCTGGGCAGCAGGCTCCTCTCTCCTGTAGATTGTCAGCTCCTCCGGGCAGCAGGCTCCTCTCTCCTGTAGTTTGTCAGCTCCTCTGGGCAGCAGGCTCCTCTCTCCTGTAGATTGTCAGCTCCTCTGGGCAGCAGGCTCCTCCCTCCTGCAGATTTTCAGCTCCTCTGGGCAGCAGGCTCCTCCCTCCTGCAGATTTTCAGCTCCTCTGGGCAGCAGGCTCCTCTCTCCTGTAGATTGTCAGCTCCTCTGGGCAGCAGGCTCCTCTCTCCTGTAGATTGTCAGCTCCTCCGGGCAGCAGGCTCCTCTCTCCTGTAGATTGTCAGCTCCTCTGGGCAGCAGGCTCCTCTCTCCTGTAGATTGTCAGCTCCTCCAGGCAGCAGGCTCCTCTCTCCTGTAGATTGTCAGCTCCTCTGGGCAGCAGGCTCCTCTCTCCTGTAGTTTGTCAGCTCCTCTGGGCAGCAGGCTCCTCTCTCCTGCAGATTGTCAGCTCCTCCGGGCAGCAGGCTCCTCTCTCCTGCAGATTGTCAGCTCCTCCGGGCAGCAGGCTCCTCTCTCCTGTAGTTTGTCAGCTCCTCCGGGCAGCAGGCTCCTCTCTCCTGTAGTTTGTCAGCTCCTCTGGGCAGCAGGCTCCTCTCTCCTGTAGTTTGTCAGCTCCTCTGGGCAGCAGGCTCCTCCCTCCTGCAGATTTTCAGCTCCTCTGGGCAGCAGGCTCCTCTCTCCTGTAGATTGTCAGCTCCTCTGGGCAGCAGGCTCCTCTCTCCTGTAGATTGTCAGCTCCTCTGGGCAGCAGGCTCCTCTCTCCTGTAGATTGTCAGCTCCTCTGGGCAGCAGGCTCCTCTCTCCTGTAGATTGTCAGCTCCTCCAGGCAGCAGGCTCCTCTCTCCTGTAGATTGTCAGCTCCTCTGGGCAGCAGGCTCCTCTCTCCTGTAGATTGTCAGCTCCTCTGGGCAGCAGGCTCCTCTCTCCTGTAGATTGTCAGCTCCTCCAGGCAGCAGGCTCCTCTCTCCTGTAGATTGTCAGCTCCTCTGGGCAGCAGGCTCCTCTCTCCTGTAGATTGTCAGCTCCTCCGGGCAGCAGGCTCCTCTCTCCTGTAGTTTGTCAGCTCCTCTGGGCAGCAGGCTCCTCTCTCCTGTAGTTTGTCAGCTCCTCTGGGCAGCAGGCTCCTCCCTCCTGCAGATTTTCAGCTCCTCTGGGCAGCAGGCTCCTCTCTCCTGTAGATTGTCAGCTCCTCTGGGCAGCAGGCTCCTCTCTCCTGTAGATTGTCAGCTCCTCTGGGCAGCAGGCTCCTCTCTCCTGTAGATTGTCAGCTCCTCTGGGCAGCAAGCTCCTCTCTCCTGTAGATTGTCAGCTCCTCCAGGCAGCAGGCTCCTCTCTCCTGTAGATTGTCAGCTCCTCTGGGCAGCAGGCTCCTCTCTCCTGTAGATTGTCAGCTCCTCTGGGCAGCAGGCTCCTCTCTCCTGTAGATTGTCAGCTCCTCCGGGCAGCAGGCTCCTCTCTCCTGTAGATTGTCAGCTCCTCTGAGCAGCAGGCTCCTCTCTCCTGTAGTTTGTCAGCTTGCAGCAACCACGAGGAAGAGCTTCCCAGGAGGATGGGAGCAGTAGTGAAGTGCACGGTGTATGGCCTGAGGTATCTGTAGGAATCTCTACCTCTCCTCCCTCGCTCCTTCTCGGGCTGGCACAGTGACAGGGGGGCTGCACTATGGATGATGGTGGTGATAGTCTTTTCCCCCGTAGCAACTCCCGTGATGGTGGTAGTAGTATGTGTGCGCCTGGCAAGGTGGTATGTGGGGTGCCCTTGATGTTATGCAGTGCAGGGACCAGACGACACAGGGGATTTGAATAACTCACGTTTACTGAAGAACTTTATACAGTCTTCCAAAATGGAGGCACGTTATCTTCTGTCCACTTCAGCAGTTGAGGGGAAGAAGGGACCAGTGGGTGACCAATGAGGGTTTCAATTGTCCAGCTATATCTAGAAATCATTCACTTTTCCAGCAGCGTGTGTAATAAATGAACTCACTTTTCTCAGTGATGAGGGTTGTAGTTGAGTGACTTGATAGACACTTCTTATATTAATTGTGGCGTGCGGCAGAACCAGTAACAGCGCCAGCAGGAGTTCTGAGGCCCAATATTATATAGACTTCTCCTCAGAAACAGACAGACAGCTTTTCAGCTAAATAATACTTGCTGTGGTGATGATAGAGATGATATGCTGGTTACAATCTCCTTACTGTTCCTCCTCTTGCATTGGGCTGCAGGTGCTGAGACCTGTTGCCAGTTGAAAGGATTGTATTAATCTGCTGTGTCAGAGCAGCTAGCAGACATGTCTGTCTCCTCACAGACACGACCCGACTCCTCTGTGTAGACTGTGAGACAGAGTCAGAGTGAGGCTCTAGGGCTCTAGCCAGGCTTCACCCCCTTTTCAAACAATGCTAGATGTACAATGCACCCTCTAGTGGCTCCCCACTGATACCTTCATCCTTCTCTTCAGCTGGTGAACAGCACACTGTGTGAAAAATAATAAAGACATGTAAAACACATACAATGCATGACATACAAATAACAGGGAACCAGAAGGGTATCCTCTGGGATGCTGCATACTCCCGGACTTAAGACAAGACGTCCTCGTCGTTTTCTTGGATATGAACAGCCTAAAAGATGTAAAAAGGGTTAACATGAAATGCAAACATATTAATAACATTGTATTCCTGTATTCTTGACTCTCGAAGGGGGAATAGTGGCGAAGATTTCTTCTGTAACAGTTGGAAGATGAGGGGCAGAAGTCTCAAGTCAAGATGAGCGGCAGTGTCCAACAGTTTATGGCACTTAGGATATGAGGGGCTCTGGTACGTCAGAGTCTATGGGGATATTCCCTCTTGAACGTAACAAGGGTTGTTAGGCTTCAGCCTAACTTGGATAGGAATAAATGAAGAAATGAAGAAGGGGCTCTAGAACATAAGAGTCTTTCTTGTTCCCTACTTGCAATTATATTCAATCCCTATAGCGAACTGGTTTCACTCCTTTAGTGGTTCTCTCTGATCTCCTGACAGGTTCAGGTACAACAACAGCAGGTACATGATGTGATCTGTCCTCTGTGTGAGTTGTAGACACTGTAGGTGTAGGATCAGGTGCAAGGAATGACAAAATTGGGGTAAACCACCAACTCAGTGGGTTCTTTATGTCCAAGTGTTGCTCTTGAGTTGAGGACTCAGTAGTTGTTGCTTCAATAGCTTCAGTTACTTCTGGTAGATCAATTGCAACTGGTTCTCCAATTGATATTTCCTGTTCAATGGTAGGCAACTGTTGATCTTGTAGGCACAGTTTAAGCCTGTTACGGTGGACAATTTGCGGTTGTTTACCATCTCTTTGGATCTCATAGATATCTGTTCCTTGGTATGGGACAGCCTTGATGGTATAAGGGATTCTTTCCCACTTAGTGTCCAATTTGCTGGTTCTTTGAAAGTTTTTCAACCAGACAAGGTCTCCAACTTGAAAGGGTTTAGCATTAGCATGTTGGTCATAATCATGTTGTTGCTTCTTTCTCGCTTCTTCCATCCTAGCTTCAACAATTTCATTTGCATCAGCCATGCGTCTTTGGTGTTCACTCACCCACTCTGTGGTTGGTAGAGGGTTCAAGTCATCTGGAACGGACACATTCAATGAAATGTCTGAAGGCAGCTTTCCTTGTCTTCCGAACAATAGGAAGTATGGGGTGTAACCTGTGGAGGCTTGCATAGTGTTGTTGTAGATGTACACCAACTCAGGCAAATGATTTGGCCAGACAGCTCTCTGATGAGGCGGTAAAGTTCTGAGCATCTCAATCAGAATCTGGTTCATCTTCTCACACAACCCATTTCCTTGGGGATGGTAAGCGGTTGTTCTTAGTTTCTTACAGTTGTACAGCTGACAAAGTTCCTGAAATAGTTGGGATTCAAATGCAGAACCTCTATCTGTCAAGATCTTCTCAGGACAGCCATAGGGTAGAAGGAAAGTTTTTAGGAAGACTGCAGCGGTGGTCTTTGCTGTCAAGTCCTTTACTGGTACTGCGACTGTGAATTTGGTGTAATGGTCGATGATGGTCATGGCATAGGTGTATCCTGTTCTACTTGGCTCCATTTTCACATGGTCGATGGCCACGATCTCCAGCGGTCGATGACTCACGATAGGATGCAGAGGGGCCTTTTGGTTTGGCTTCTCTCCTCTTGCTAAGGCACAAGCAGTACATTCTTGACACCATTTCTCGACATCACCTCTAATTCCGATCCAATAGAATCTTCTGCGAATTGTAGCTTCTGTCTTTTGAACTCCAAAGTGTCCAGACTTGTTGTGGTATGCCTCAAGGACAACTTTGGCATCTCTCCTTGGGATGACAATTTGGTGCAGCCGATTACTGGTGATGGGATCCAGCACTCTCCTCAGCGGGAGACCATTCTCTTCAAAGAGACGTTTCCTTTGTCTCCAAAGGCGAAGTAGTTCTGGGTCTGTGTTGCCTCGGCGGATTCTAATGGGTATTTTTTTGGTATCCAGGTAGTCTAGGATATCTCCAATCACTCTGCTCTCAGCTTGCAACAGGGCCCATTGTTCTTGTTCTGGTGACTGCTTCTTGGCCTGTTGGGAAGAACAATGTACCTGGGTTTTGTTGTTGATAGCATCAGGATCTGCAAAGCGGTTGTAGAATGCAGGCATCTCTACTTCCTCTTTGTGGTTGTCATCATCAGGATTCTCCGGGTCTTCTCCTGTAGGCAGGCGGGACAAGGCATCCGCATTGATGTTGGACTTGCCTGTTCTGTATTTGACCACGAAGTTGTAATTTGCTAATCGTGAAGCCCATCTCTGTTCTAAGGCTCCCAGCCTTGCGGTGTTCAGGTGTGCTAGCGGGTTGTTATCTGTGAAGACAGTGAAGGAAGAAGCGGCAAGGTAGTCCTTAAACTTCTCTGTGACGGCCCAGACCAATGCAAGGAACTCCAGCTTGAAGGAACTATAGTTCTGATCGTTTCTTTCAGCTCCTTTGAGTGCTCTACTTGCATAGGCGATCACTCTTTCTTTGTCTCCTTGTTGTTGGGCCAGCACTGCACCAAGTCCTTGGTTGCTTGCATCTGTGTAAAGATGGAAGGGCAGGCTGTAATCTGGGTAGCCCAGAATGGGTGGTTCAGTCAATAATCTTTTTAGTAACTGGAAGGCAATTTCTTGTTCTTCTTTCCAGTTAATGGGAATTCTCCTCTTCAAGTGTTCTTTAGGGTGCCCCCTCAAGAGTTCTTGTAGCGGTTCAGCGATGCGGGCAAAATGAGGAATGAATCTCCGGTAGTACCCGGCAAATCCGAGAAAGCTTCTTACTTCCTTCACAGTGGTAGGTGTATGCCAACTGTGGACAGCAGCTATCTTCTCAGGATCTGGCTTTATGCCTTCTGCGCTCACTATATGTCCCAAGTACTGGACTTGAGGTTGGAGGAGGTGACACTTGGAGGGTTTGATTTTTAAGCCATTTTTGGTTAGGACCTGGAACACTTCAGCTAGATGCTTGAGATGATCTTCATAGGACTTGGAGTAGACTATGACGTCATCCAGGTATAGGAGCACAGTCTCAAAGTTCCTGTGACCTAGGCATCTTTCCATCAGCCTTTGGAATGTTCCAGGAGCATTGCACAGTCCGAAGGGCATGCAATTGAACTCGAATAAGCCCATTGGGGTGGTGAAGGCTGTCTTCTCCCTATCAGCTGGAGACATTGGTACTTGCCAGTAACCACTTGTGAGATCCAGTGTAGAGAAGTAGGCAGCTGATCCCAGGGCTGTCAGAGATTCTTCAATCCTTGGAAGAGGATAGGCATCCTTGTGGGTAATGTTATTAATTTTTCTGTAATCCACACAGAAGCGAAGGTTGCCATCTTTCTTCCTGACAAGAACTAGTGGTGCAGCCCAGGGGCTGTGACTTTCTTGGATGACTTTAGCCTCTTTCATGTCGTGGACCATCTGCTTCACGTCTTGGTATAGGGCAGGTGGTATAGGCCTGTGTCTTTCCTTAATGGGAGGATGAGTACCAGTGGGAATAGTGTGCTCAATGTCTTTTGCTCTCCCATGGTCCAGAGGATGCCTACTGAAGGCTTCATGGCTATCCTGAGCCACTTCAAGTACTCCTTGGATCTGGTAGGCAGGTGTTGTTGCAGTTCCCACATGGATTTCTCCCCACCAGGGTGTTACTGGTGCTTCTTCTGACGTCTTTAGTTGCTGTGCAGCCTGTTTAGCGGTGACAGTTGGAATGTCCACCAGGTCTTGCACACTGAGTTGGGACAGCTGTGCTACAGGGTAGTACTTCCTCAGGGTTACTGAATGGTCTCCTAAGTTGAGAAGACGGATGGGTACTTTCCCTTCGACCACAGTCACTAAACTTCGGGCAGCCATAACCATTGGATGTTCATCTAGTGGTATTGGTTCCACTAGGGCTTGGTAGTCAAGTCCTTGTAGGCCTGAACGGGCCCGACACCATAGCAGTGTTTCTGTGCCAGGTTTTAGGGTTACTGGATGGTGGTCCTTGATGCGAGCTCTGCAGATCTCTCCTCTGGCGTTGGTGAATCGCTGTTGGGCAGCCAGTACACGGATGGTCTTGTGTATTACCTTCTGGGCAGCCTGGGAAGCCGTGGGGACGGATTGTCGTAGGGCCTCTAGCATTTCTCCATAGCAGTGCTTTAGGATGTTCATTCCCAGAATTACTGTGGGTTGTCCTTGATCTTTAACTTTGATCACGAGGACTCCTTGCTGAGGTAAGTGCACTCCTCCCACTTGGACAGTAGGCTCCCAGTACCCGTGCAGAGGTAGGGACTGGCCGTTGGTAGCGATGACGTCTAACCAGGCTTCTGGAGGTTGCATCAGGATCTCGCTACTCCAGTGTTGTTCAAAGGCGGCCTGCTGGATGGTTGTCACTTGGGATCCCGTATCCAGGAGGGCAGCAAATGGTACTCCATTGATGCGGATGGTAACTTCTGGACGAGGTCCGACAAACCGTGGCAGCCATTTTAGATCTTTGGGACCTATTATTTCTCCTCCCGAGGAATGGTCCTCTGCCTCGGGAGACGTCCGTTTAACGCCCAGCATTGACGTTCTTGGTGACCTATCTTATGGCAGTGTCTGCAGGCAGGTCTCCCATGTTCATCAAAGCGATCTGTCGACGTTTTGTTGGGACTATTGCGGTAGCCCTTGCTAGGACTATTTGGATAACTGTCTCTAGATGTTGGCAGCTCACATTTTACTGGAGAGCTGGCTTCTAGATTCTCCAGTCGTTGGCAGACTTGCTCCAGGCTTTTGGCAATAAGTTTCAGTTGATCTTGGTACTGATCTCCTCCAGCTGTGATTTGAGCCTGTGTAGCCTGGTAGGTGATGGGCTTGCAAGGTGTTGGATGTGGTGCTACTGGGGCAGGTTCCTCTTCTGCCTCTTTAAGAGGGGTGGTAGCCCTGACTGTTCTTCTTCTGGGCCTTCTTTCTAGTACCTCTATGGCCAGTTCTTTAAACTCATGGAAGGTGCTGTCAGGGTTCTGGACGGACATCATTTGTAGTTGATGACTCATGGAATCTGAGGCGACTCCTTCAATGAACTGCTCCCTCAGGATTCTGTCTGCTTTTTCAGCCTCATGGGGGTCGGCTTGTATCATGGCCCTCATGGTCTCCTGTAAGGAAAGAGCAAAATTTCGGAGTGTCTCACCTGGTTGCTGAACTCTGTCCATGAACCTCATCCTGAGCTCAGAGATGGATTTGGGCTCAAAGGTGGTACGTAGCTGGACCAGGATCTGATCCACAGCCTTCTTTTGGATACGTGGCCAGGACTCCACTTCTTTTAGGGCCACATCTTGTAGTTGTCCCATTAAAATCTCTACCTTCTGTTCTTCTGGAATGGGGTAGAGGCGGAACATGGCAAGCATCTTTTTTCTAAAGTCTTTTAAGGTGTGTGGTTCACCTTTGTAGTGGGGCAGCCATGGGGCCCCTGCATAGTAGGGCATGGACAGCGGCATGATGCAGGGTGCTGCAGCAGGTGTTGTTCTTTCTGTCATGGCCGGTGTAGTGACCGTGCTGAGAACGGGCTCTTCCGTGTCACTTGAGTCCGACATTGTTACTGTCCCTTTAAATTTTTCCAATGTCTATTATTGGCGCTCCCGGACTTTTAACTGAGTCGGGGGTCTTGTTAAAGGTGCTCCCGGACTTTTTATTGGGTCCGGAGTGATGTCCAGGATGCTCCCGGGCTTTTTATTGGGCACCGGTGGTGGTACAGCAGGGGTTAACTTGATGGCCAATTGAATCGGGACTCACCGATGGTATGCTGTTGCTTCCCTCTGGGCTGTACTTTGTTACCGGGCTGTTCCGTTGCTCTCCTGTGATGTTTTTGGGAGAGTTGCTGGTTGCAGGGGATCCGC
Source organism: Rhinoderma darwinii (assembly GCF_050947455.1). Lineage (NCBI taxonomy): Eukaryota > Metazoa > Chordata > Amphibia > Anura > Rhinodermatidae > Rhinoderma > Rhinoderma darwinii. Next base: position 76,657,387 of record NC_134695.1, read on the forward strand.
GGTGGAGGTGCCGTGCAGAGGCTTCACTCATCCAAGATGGCGGCGCCTAGCAGTTTTCGGCCGTTCCCTCTTGCCTGTGCTGGATATTGTGAGTTCCTATAATCATCCAGATGGTGGCGCTAGACTGGCGCCGCAGGTTAACCTGTCTGGAGCGGGTAAATGGAACTGTGACGCAGCAGTTTGTGAGGTAAAATGGCGGATTAACCCCTTTTGGGCTGGAACTGCCGGGAAACAGTGATTTTAACCCCTTTTGGGGCTGAAATAGTCTCTTGCAGCTGCGGTTGCAGCTTTGTACGGTGGGGACCAGGGCTTTGGGACAAAGTCTCTCTGGTTTGGGGCCCACATGAGATTTAAACGTATCCTGTTCGTGACGCCAAAGTTTATATGCAGCAACCACGAGGAAGAGCTTCCCAGGAGGATGGGAGCAGTAGTGAAGTGCACGGTGTATGGCCTGAGGTATCTGTAGGAATCTCTACCTCTCCTCCCTCGCTCCTTCTCGGGCTGGCACAGTGACAGGGGGGCTGCACTATGGATGATGGTGGTGATAGTCTTTTCCCCCGTAGCAACTCCCGTGATGGTGGTAGTAGTATGTGTGCGCCTGGCAAGGTGGTATGTGGGGTGCCCTTGATGTTATGCAGTGCAGGGACCAGACGACACAGGGGATTTGAATAACTCACGTTTACTGAAGAACTTTATACAGTCTTCCAAAATGGAGGCACGTTATCTTCTGTCCACTTCAGCAGTTGAGGGGAAGAAGGGACCAGTGGGTGACCAATGAGGGTTTCAATTGTCCAGCTATATCTAGAAATCATTCACTTTTCCAGCAGCGTGTGTAATAAATGAACTCACTTTTCTCAGTGATGAGGGTTGTAGTTGAGTGACTTGATAGACACTTCTTATATTAATTGTGGCGTGCGGCAGAACCGGTAACAGCGCCAGCAGGAGTTCTGAGGCCCAATATTATATAGACTTCTCCTCAGAAACAGACAGACAGCTTTTCAGCTAAATAATACTTGCTGTGGTGATGATAGAGATGATATGCTGGTTACAATCTCCTTACTGTTCCTCCTCTTGCATTGGGCTGCAGGTGCTGAGACCTGTTGCCAGTTGAAAGGATTGTATTAATCTGCTGTGTCAGAGCAGCTAGCAGACATGTCTGTCTCCTCACAGACACGACCCGACTCCTCTGTGTAGACTGTGAGACAGAGTCAGAGTGAGGCTCTAGGGCTCTAGCCAGGCTCCACCCCCTTTTCAAACAATGCTAGATGTACAATGCACCCTCTAGTGGCTCCCCACTGATACCTTCATCCTTCTCTTCAGCTGGTGAACAGCACACTGTGTGAAAAATAATAAAGACATGTAAAACACATACAATGCATGACATACAAATAACAGGGAACCAGAAGGGTATCCTCTGGGATGCTGCAAGCTCCTCTGGGCAGCAGGCTCCTCTCTCCTGTAGATTGTCAGCTCCTCTGGGCAGCAGGCTCCTCTCTCCTGCAGATTGTCAGCTCCTCCGGGCAGCAGGCTCCTCTCTCCTGCAGATTGTCAGCTCCTCTGGGCAGCAGGCTCCTCTCTCCTGTAGTTTGTCAGCTCCTCCGGGCAGCAGGCTCCTCTCTCCTGTAGATTGTCAGCTCCTCCGGGCAGCAGGCTCCTCTCTCCTGTAGATTGTCAGCTCCTCCGGGCAGCAGGCTCTTCTCTCCTGCAGATTGTCAGCTCCTCCGGGCAGCAGGCTCCTCTCTCCTGTAGATTGTCAGCTCCTCTGGGCAGCAGGCTCCTCTCTCCTGTAGATTGTCAGCTCCTCCGGGCAGCAGGCTCCTCTCTCCTGCAGATTGTCAGCTCCTCTGAGCAGCAGGCTCTTCTCTCCTGTAGATTGTCAGCTCCTCTGGGCAGCAGGCTCCTCTCTCCTGTAGATTGTCAGCTCCTCTGGGCAGCAGGCTCCTCTCTCCTGTAGTTTGTCAGCTCCTCCGGGCAGCAGGCTCCTCCCTCCTGCAGATTGTCAGCTCCACTGGGCAGCAGGCTCCTCTCTCCTGTAAATTATCAGCTCCGACGGGCAAGAGGCTCCTCTCTCCTGCAGATTGTCAGCTCCTCCGGGCAGCAGGCTCCTCTCTCCTGTAGATTGTCAGCTCCTCTGGGCAGCAGGCTCCTCTCTCCTGTAGATTGTCAGCTCCTCCGGGCAGCAGGCTCCTCTCTCCTGCAGATTGTCAGCTCCTCCGAGCAGCAGGCTCTTCTCTCCTGTAGATTGTCAGCTCCTCTGGGCAGCAGGCTCCTCTCTCCTGTAGATTGTCAGCTTCTCTGGACAGCAGGCTCCTCCCTCCTGTAGATTGTCAGCTCCTCTGGGCAGCAGGCTCCTCTCTCCTGTAGTTTGTCAGCTCCTCCGGGCAGCAGGCTCCTCCCTCCTGCAGATTGTCAGCTCCACTGGGCAGCAGGCTCCTCTCTCCTGTAAATTATCAGCTCCGACGGGCAAGAGGCTCCTCTCTCCTTTTGTTTCAATGTTGATGTTTATTTGTTTTCTTTATTTGATACTTTGTACATTAGTTTCCTGCTTATTGTTGTTATCTTAAATTATTATATATTATTATTGTTATTTTTTTTATATTACTAGTATATTCAATTATTGTTAGTAGTAGTATTACTATGATTAATATTATTATTTTATTGTATTATTATTGTCATTATTATTTTATTCTATTATTATTATTATTATTATTATTTTGCTATATTTATGTTTTCTTACCCAATCTCCATGTGACACTTAATACAGGACAATTATTAGTTATACTGAGCTCAGGATAGAATCAGCCACAAGCTCAATAAGAGATATAACGGGCGTTAGTTAAATATGCATTGTGCTACAACAATATATCAGTGTTCATGGTAAAGAGAATCTACGGGACGGGGCCAGCAATACGCTCTGTGTATAACTTGTAATTTAGGTTACTCTACATTTTAAAGTGGAAAGGAAAAAAAAGTCTCCTTAGTCCGAGGATGGAAAAGAACAGAATGATGCAGATGTTCTAGAGAATAAATAACAGACGGATTGTGCGTGGGATTCTCTTTGGTGAAGTGATGTTCATCCCGGGATTCTGTGCCAGGAAACATTCTCCACAAGTGAAATCTTGTTATTATAGATGAAATTAAAGGTTGCACTTAGTCAAAGGTTTTTAGGATTTTGTACTGAGTCAGACATTCTTCTCCTCAAGTGAGACGAGACCTGCGCTGGTTTCCAAGGTTCGCCCAACGTTCTAAAATACAATCTCAGATATCGCCACAGCGATCCTTTCCATCATTGTACAGGGAATTATTACCAAGAGAATTGTCTGCTCCCCGGTAGGAACATACGACTGAAGAGAATACGACCAAAAAAATACAACTATAGAAAATATGACTGTAGCATACAACTGTATAGAATACAAATGTAGAAAATATGACTGTAAAGAATACAACTAGAAAATACAACTGTAGAAAATACAACTGTAGAAAATACAACTGTAAAGAATACAAATGTATAAAATACCACTGTAGAGAATACAACTGTAAAGAATACAACTGTAGAAAATACAACTGTAGAAAATACAACTGTAGAAAATACAACTGTATAGAATACAAATGTAGAAAATATGACTGTAAAAAATCCAACTGTAAAGAATACAACTAGAAAATACAGCTGTAGAAAATACAACTAGAGAAAATACAACTGTAGAAAATACAACTGTAGAAAATACAACTGTATAGAATACAAATGTAGAAAATATGACTGTAAAAAATCCAACTGTAAAGAATACAACTAGAAAATACAGCTGTAGAAAATACAACTAGAGAAAATACAACTGTAGAAAATACAACTGTAGAAAATACAACTGTAGAAAATACAACTGTAGAAAATACAACTGTAGAAAATACAACTGTAGAAAATACAACTAGAGAAAATACAACTAGAGAAAATACAACTGTAGAAAATACAACTAGAGAAAATACAACTAGAGAAAATACAACTAGAGAAAATACAACTAGAGAAAATACAACTAGAGAAAATACAACTGTAGAAAATACAACTGTAGAAAATACAACTGTAGAAAATACAACTAGAGAAAATACAACTAGAGAAAATACAACTGTAGAAAATACAACTGTAGAAAATACAACTGTAGAAAATACAACTGTAGAAAATACAACTGTAGAAAATACAACTAGAGAAAATACAACTGTAGAAAATACAACTAGAGAAAATACAATTGTAGAAAATACAACTGTAGAAAATACAACTGTAGAAAATACAACTGTAGAAAATACAACTAGAGAAAATACAACTAGAGAAAATACAACTAGAGAAAATACAACTAGAGAAAATACAACTGTAAAAAATACCACTGTAGAGAATACGACCATACAGAACACAAATGTAGAAAATATGACTGTAGGACAAACAACCCGAGAAAATACAACTGTAAAAAATATGACTATACAGAATACAAATCTTCAAAATACAATCAAAGAAAATACAACCTTAAAAAATACGACTGTAGAGAACACAAATGCAGGAAAATACCATTGCAGAGATACAACCATCGAAAATACCACTAAAGACAATACGACCATACAGAATACAAATGTAGAAAATACAACCGAAGAAAACACAACTGTAGAAAATAGGAAGAGGTACAAATCTTTCCATTCTACTTTTTCTCTGTTATGTTCCACTTCTGGTTTGGGTTTACATGCTAAAAACTGATCATAATACTGACCAGAATACGCAAGTGTGAATGAGGCCGAACTGTTCATAACAGGGGACAACTCCTCACAACAGCACAAGGAGGAAAGACTCGTCCCCCGTGAAGACGCTGCTCAAGAAACCAAGATCAAAAATATTTCTTGTTGTTGTTTTAAAAAGTCTTCACCCCTCGTTTCACTTTCCAGACATTCCCTTTGACTCTGACATATTAGGACCAAAACGACAAAAAAAATCATAAATGTAAAATACAATTAAAAACCGAATACAAATAAGAAGAGATAAATTGACTGCACTTTCTGGTACACGTTTCTCAGACGTTTGTTCTTGTGATTTACGAGGTTTTTTCCTGATTTGAATTCTTCGGAGCTGCAGGTAAACACAGCGTCGTGCAACGGAATTATATTCTCTCCCTCCAAATGACACCATTTTTACCTCTAGATTTCATGTTGATATTTCATGATGTGTTTTTATTAAATGACTTCACAGAAATCTGAGCCGCAGTAAATCCTGCAAGAGAAAAACTGGAAATATTACAGCTCACCATTCACTTGCCATAAATATTCTATAATATATAATCAACCTGGACCCGCGCGGTGCGATTATAGGCTGGGACTTGATGGACCTCTGACTATTTTAACCTCATCAACTATCATGTAATATTAAGTAACCACAAGTACATTGTATTCTAAACCATTACAATTATTTCTAAACTTCCAATCACTAAATACGTTTCTTTTTACTAAATTATCATATGTTCATTATCATTTTTATATTTTGTTATTATAATTATTATTATGATTAGAATTAAATAATAATAGTACAAATATTGATGATATTATATATAACTATGTATGATTACTGGTTTTATTATATATTTATTACAATTAATATGAATATCATTATTATTATTATCATTACTGTTGTTATTATTAGCACATTTATTAATTATCTATTATATTGTTATAGATTTGCTGTTATTATTATGAATTATTAATATTATTATTATATATTTATCATGGCTTCCACCTGTAGTAATTAAAGCGGTGTTCCCCGAATCAACAATTTTCACCCATACACAGGATAAGTGATAATTCCTTAAATGGTGGGGGTCCTAAGCCCCTTATTGAATGGAGTGGCGGTCGAGCATGTTCCTGCCACTTCATTCAAAGTATATGGCAATAATAAGAACATCCTGTGGATAGGTGATAATTGTCGATTGGGACTATCCCATAAGAAATGAGGAATGGAATGGGACAGAGGTAGGAACTCCCAACGTTTTTACAGTCAGGGGCATTACAAGTAATCAAAGTGCCCCATAGCAGAAACTGGGATGGGCCCCCACTTAGGCATGGCCACCCCCGGCAGTTCTGGGTTCTAGGCTGTGATTATGATGATTTCACCTGTAAATAAAACACTTTTTGCTCCGGTGTCACTTGACATTCCTTGTATGTGGCCCCTTTGGTTCATGGGCCCCAGAGCCGCTGACATGCCTGCTACTCGGGTAATTACCCCGATGTTTACAGGAATCAGGGTCATTATTTTAACATGTGATGAATCTGATCCCATTCAACATCTTATAAATGAACTGTTGTCAGTTGTATCATGAGAAGGAATCTCAGGACAAGAATTCTAGTGGCCAAGAAAATCCTCGGCTAATTTATAGTGAACGCAGACAAGATCCTAAGAGAGATATAAATGTATGAGATATAAACGTTCCCCTCATATGTCGCTTTTTACGAGGGCTCCGGTGTCGGCCGGTGGGCAGTAGAGATGATCATGGCAGCTCAGCACGGAGGTTCTGGGCACAACTAACATATGCCCCGTCACATGTCATAACTGGAAAAACGTCGGAGGAAATGGGATTGGTTGCTATGGACGCCTCCGTTACGCCACGTATTTCTGCTGCCTGGATACAATGCCGTTCTGTTTTCGTTCACAAAATAAATATCACCAATGAGAGAAATTTATAGACATTTTTTTTCTAAAATGTAACATTTTGTAAGAACCCAACAGTGAGTGACGGAGGTAAAATGCCCATTACTAAGCAAGATGGTTGTTATTTATCTCCTGCCTTGCACCATTTCACTTCCATATCTATGAACAACATTGTTTAAAATGGCGCAATCACGGGCACCATATTTATAAAGAATCCGTCTAAAGTATAACTGTCTTCCTTATGTCTGAGATTTTTCGGCTGGGGGCTTGACCTCAATTGTCACAAACATTCACTACATTTATGAAGCACAAGAAACTATTTTACGCCACAAATCTATTGTCCGTCAGACCGGCCGTCCATTGCACGACACTCCCCCCGCTGAGGTCTCGTACACGCGTGTGACATTTTTGTGGATTTTACGCACAGCGCGTTCAAATTGCACCGGTTGTGCTGATGAAACTCGTTCAGTAAAATGAGACTTTTTGTAGATGACAAAACACACACAGAACAAAAAACATAACAAAGAACGGGACGAGACGCAACTATTGTTTACCAAGAGCTGACAATCGAAATACATCTCATCCCTCGTCTCCTTCTCCTTGTAAAACCCAAACTGTTTAAACAGGAACCTGAGTGGAGCGCAAATCTGCACGACCTACCGAAGCCAAAACTGTGTTTAATAATAAAAATAACTTCTAGACAGAAAACATGTTTTCAGTCTGGCACTTCCAGAGCAGCGCTCCCAATAATAATAATCACGAGCATCAGCGACACAGAGAACAGGATAATGACTGCAGCGCTCGTCCTCCGCCGCCGATCCATCATAACATGTCACCGTATTTACAGATTGCAGAAGTGGAAGAAATATTTAATATTGGAAAAGGAAAACAACACAACTGCTCAGGAGTGAGAAATATCAGGAGGAGCATACAGAGGGAGACGAGCGGCTCTGCACAGCGCCATACAGCGCTCTACAACCGGCGTAACAAGGGCTTATTCAGACGAACGTGATATACATCTGTGCAACGAGCGTCATTTTCACGCGTCTCGCACGGACCTGTGTTAGTCTATGGGGCCGTGCAGACAGTCCGTGATTTTTACGCAGCGTGAGTCCGCTGCATAAAGCTCACGACGTGTCCGATATTTGCGCGTTTTTCGCGCATCACGCACACATTGAAGTAAAAAATCACGCGCACCACACGGAAGCACTTCCGTGCGACGAGCGTGAATCGCGCAACAGCAGTGAAAAGGATGAATGAAAACAGAAAAGCACCACGTGCTACAAACATCCAAACAGAGCGTCATAATGATGGCGGCTGCGCGAAAATCACACATCATACGGGGCTGGCACACAAAGCTGTTAGGTACCTTTTGCGTACACAAAACGCACACGCTCACGCTCTTGTGAATCCGGCCTAACTGTGACTCCAACCTTACAGGTCAATTTACAAGGACCTCTAGACCTACAATTATCAGCTTATAATAGTACAGCAGTGATATAAGAGGAGTGGCTGATATCAGTCACATATATAGATGTAAGGACTGGAGGATATAATAGTACAGCAGTGATATAAGAGGAGCGGCTGATATCAGTCACATATATAGATGTAAGGACTGGAGGATATAATAGTACAGCAGTGATATAAGAGGAGCGGCTGATATCAGTCACATATATAGATGTAAGGACTGGAGGATATAATAGTACAGCAGTGATATAAGAGGAGCGGCTGATATCAGTCACATATATAGATGTAAGGACTGGAGGATATAATAGTACAGCAGTGATATAAGAGGAGCGGGTGATATCAGTCACATATATAGATGTAAGGACTGGAGGATATAATAGTACAGCAGTGTTATAAGAGGAGCGGCTGATATCAGTCACACATATAGATGTAAGGACTGGAGGATATAATAGTACAGCAGTGATATAAGAGGAGCGGCTGATATCAGTCACATATATAGATGTAAGGCCTGGAGGATATAATAGTACAGCAGTGATATAAGAGGAGCGGCTGATATCAGTCACATATATAGATGTAAGGACTGGAGGATATAATAGTACAGCAGTGATATAAGAGGAGTGGCTGATATCAGTCACATATAGATGTAAGGACAGGAGGATATAATAGTACAGCAGTGATATAAGAGGAGCGGCTGATATCAGTCACATATATAGATGTAAGGACTGGAGGATATAATAGTACAGCAGTGATATAAGAGGAGCGGCTGATATCAGTCACATATATAGATGTAAGGACTGGAGGATATAATAGTACAGCAGTGATATAGGAGGAGCGGCTGATATCAGTCACATATATAGATGTAAGGAGTGGAGGATATAATAGTACAGCAGTGTTATAAGAAGAGCGGCTGATATCAGTCACATGTATAGATGTAAGGACTGGAGGATATAATAGTACAGCAGTGATATAAGAGGAGCGGCTGATATCAGTCACATATATAGATGTAAGGACTGGAGGATATAATAGTACAGCAGTGATATAAGAGGAGCGGCTGATATCAGTCACATATATAGATGTAAGGACAGGAGGATATAATAGTACAGCAGTGATATAGGAGGAGCGGCTGATATCAGTCACATATATAGATGTAAGGACTGGAGGATATAATAGTACAGCAGTGATATAAGAGGAGCGGCTGATATCAGTCACATATATAGATGTAAGGACAGGAGGATATAATAGTACAGCAGTGATATAGGAGGAGCGGCTGATATCAGTCACATATATAGATGTAAGGACTGGAGGATATAATAGTACAGCAGTGATATAAGAGGAGCGGCTGATATCATTCACATATATAGATGTAAGGACTGGAGGATATAATAGTACAGCAGTGATATAAGAGTAGCGGCTGATATCAGTCACATATATAGATGTAAGGACTGGAGGATATAATAGTACAGCAGTGATATAAGAGGAGCGGCTGATATCAGTCACATATATAGATGTAAGGACTGGAGGATATAATAGTACAGCAGTGATATAAGAGGAGCGGCTGATATCAGTCACATATATAGATGTAAGGACTGGAGGATATAATAGTACAGCAGTGATATAAGAGGAGCGGTTGATATCAGTCACATATATAGATGTAAGGACTGGAGGCTATAATAGTACAGCAGTGATATAAGAGGAGCGGCTGATATCAGTCACATATATAGATGTAATGTCTCTGGAGGATATAATAGTACAGCAGTGATATAAGAGGAGCGGCTGATATCAGTCACATATATAGATGTAAGGACTGGAGGATATAATAGTACAGCAGTGATATAAGAGGAGCGGCTGATATCAGTCACACATATAGATGTAAGGACTGGAGGATATAATAGTACAGCAGTGATATAAGAGGAGCGGCTGATATCAGTCACATATATAGATGTAAGGCCTGGAGGATATAATAGTACAGCAGTGATATAAGAGGAGCGGCTGATATCAGTCACATATATAGATGTAAGGACTGGAGGATATAATAGTACAGCAGTGATATAAGAGGAGTGGCTGATATCAGTCACATATAGATGTAAGGACAGGAGGATATAATAGTACAGCAGTGATATAAGAGGAGCGGCTGATATCAGTCACATATATAGATGTAAGGACTGGAGGATATAATAGTACAGCAGTGATATAAGAGGAGCGGCTGATATCAGTCACATATATAGATGTAAGGACTGGAGGATATAATAGTACAGCAGTGATATAGGAGGAGCGGCTGATATCAGTCACATATATAGATGTAAGGAGTGGAGGATATAATAGTACAGCAGTGTTATAAGAAGAGCGGCTGATATCAGTCACATGTATAGATGTAAGGACTGGAGGATATAATAGTACAGCAGTGATATAAGAGGAGCGGCTGATATCAGTCACATATATAGATGTAAGGACTGGAGGATATAATAGTACAGCAGTGATATAAGAGGAGCGGCTGATATCAGTCACATATATAGATGTAAGGCCTGGAGGATATAATAGTACAGCAGTGATATAAGAGGAGCGGCTGATATCAGTCACATATATAGATGTAAGGACTGGAGGATATAATAGTACAGCAGTGATATAGGAGGAGCGGCTGATATCAGTCACATATATAGATGTAAGGACTGGAGGATATAATAGTACAGCAGTGATATAAGAGGAGCGGCTGATATCAGTCACATATATAGATGTAAGGACAGGAGGATATAATAGTACAGCAGTGATATAGGAGGAGCGGCTGATATCAGTCACATATATAGATGTAAGGACTGGAGGATATAATAGTACAGCAGTGATATAAGAGGAGCGGCTGATATCATTCACATATATAGATGTAAGGACTGGAGGATATAATAGTACAGCAGTGATATAAGAGTAGCGGCTGATATCAGTCACATATATAGATGTAAGGACTGGAGGATATAATAGTACAGCAGTGATATAAGAGGAGCGGCTGATATCAGTCACATATATAGATGTAAGGACTGGAGGATATAATAGTACAGCAGTGATATAAGAGGAGCGGCTGATATCAGTCACATATATAGATGTAAGGACAGGAGGATATAATAGTACAGCAGTGATATAAGAGGAGCGGTTGATATCAGTCACATATATAGATGTAAGGACTGGAGGCTATAATAGCACAGCAGTGATATAAGAGGAGCGGCTGATATCAGTCACATATATAGATGTAAGGACTGGAGGATATAATAGTACAGCAGTGATATAAGAGGAGCGGCTGATATCAGTCACATATATAGATGTAAGGACTGGGGGATATAATAGTACAGCAGTGATATAAGAGGAGCGGCTGATATCAGTCACATATATAGATGTAAGGACTGGAGTATATAATAGTACAGCAGTGATATAAGAGGAGCGGCTGATATCAGTCACATATATATAGATGTAAGGACTGGAGGATATAATAGTACAGCAGTGATATAAGAGGAGCGGCTGATATCAGTCACATATATAGATGTAAGGACTGGAGGATATAATAGTACAGCAGTGATATAAGAGGAGCGGCTGATATCAGTCACATATATAGATGTAAGGACTGGAGGATATAATAGTACAGCAGTGATATAGGAGGAGCGGCTGATATCAGTCACATATATAGATGTAAGGACTGGAGGATATAATAGTACAGCAGTGATATAAGAGGAGCGGCTGATATCAGTCACATATATAGATGTAAGGACTGGAGGATATAATAGTACAGCAGTGATAAAAGAGGAGCGGCTGATATCAGTCACATATATAGATGTAAGGACTGGAGGATATAATAGTACAGCAGTGATATAAGAGGAGCGGCTGATATCAGTCACATATATAGATGTAAGGACTGGAGGATATAATAGTACAGCAGTGATATAAGAGGAGCGGCCGATATCAGTCACATATATAGATGTAAGGACTGGAGGATATAATAGTACAGCAGTGATATAAGAGGAGCGGCTGATATCAGTCACATATATAGATGTAAGGACTGGAGGATATAATAGTACAGCAGTTTTATAAGAGGAGCGGCTGATATAAGTAACATATATAGATGTAAGGACTGGAGGATATAATAGTACAGCAGTGATATAAGAGGAGCGGCTGATATCAGTCACATATATAGATGTAAGGACTGGAGGATATAATAGTACAGCAGTGATATAAGAGTAGCGGCTGATATCAGTCACATATATAGATGTAAGGACTGGAGGATATAATAGTACAGCAGTGTTATAAGAGGAGCGGCTGATATCACATATATAGATGTAAGGACTGGAGGATATAATAATACAGCAGTGATATAAGAGGAGCGGCTGATATCAGTCACATATATAGATGTAAGGACTGGAGGATATAATAGTACAGCAGTGATATAAGAGGAGCGGCTGATATCAGTCACATATATAGATGTAAGGACTGGATGATATAATAGTACAGCAGTGATATAAGAGGAGAGGCTGATATCAGTCACATATATAGATGTAAGGACTGGAGGATATAATAGTACAGCAGTATTATAAGAGGAGCGGCTGATATCAGTCACATATATAGATGTAAGGACTGGAGGATATAATAGTACAGCAGTGATATAAGAGGAGAGGCTGATATCAGTCACATATATAGATGTAAGGACTGGAGGATATAATAGTACAGCAGCGATATAAGAGGAGCGGCTGATATCAGTCACATATATAGATGTAAGGACTGGAGGATATAATAGTACAGCAGCGTTATAAGAGGAGCGGCTGATATCAGTCACACATATGATGTAATGTCTCTGGAGGATATAATAGTACAGCAGTGTTATAAGAGGAGCGGCTGATATCAGTCACATATATAGATGTAAGGACTGGAGGATATAATAGTACAGCACTGATATAAGAGGAGCGGCTGATATCAGTCACATATATAGATGTAAGGACTGGAGGATATAATAGTACAGCAGTGATATAAGAGGAGCGGTTGATATCAGTCACATATATAGATGTAAGGACTGGAGGATATAATAGTACAGCAGCATTATAAGAGGAGCGGCTGATATCAGTCACATATACAGATGTAAGGACTGGAGGATATAATAGTACAGCAGTGATATAAGAGGAGCGGCTGATATCAGTCACATATATAGATGTAAGGACTGGAGGATATAATAGTACAGCAGTGTTATAAGAGGAGCGGCTGATATCAGTCACATATACAGATGTAAGGACTGGAGGATATAATAGTACAGCAGTGATATAAGAGGAGCGGCTGATATCAGTCACATATATAGATGTAAGGACTGGAGGATATAATAGTACAGCAGTGTTATAAGAGGAGCGGCTGATATCAGTCACATATACAGATGTAAGGACTGGAGGATATAATAGTACAGCAGTGTTATAAGAGGAGCGGCTGATATCAGTCACATGTATAGATGTAAGGACTGGAGGATATAATAGTACAGCAGTGATATAAGAGGAGCGGCTGATATCAGTCACATATATAGATGTAAGGACTGGGGGATATAATAGTACAGCAGTGATATAAGAGGAGCGGCTGATATCAGTCACATATGTAGATGTAAGGACTGGAGGATATAATAGTACAGCAGTGATATAAGAGGAGCGGCTGATATCAGTCACATATACAGATGTAAGGACTGCAGGATATAATAGTACAGCAGTGATATAAGAGGAGCGGCTGATATCAGTCACATATATAGATGTAAGGACTGGAGGATATAATAGTACAGCAGTGATATAAGAGGAGCGGCTGATATCAGTCACATATATAGATGTAAGGACTGGAGGATATAATAGCACAGCAGTGTTATAAGAGGAGCGGCTGATATCAGTCACATATATAGATGTAAGGACTGGAGGATATAATAGTACAGCAGTGATATAAGAGGCGCGGCTAATATCAATCACATATATAGATGTAAGGACTGGAGGATATAATAGTACAGCAGTGATATAAGAGGAGCGGCTGATATCAGTCACATATATAGATGTAAGGACTGGAGGATATAATAGTACAGCAGTGATATAAGAGGAGCGGCTGATATCAGTCACATATATTGATGTAAGGACTGGAGGATATAATAGTACAGCAGTGATATAAGAGGAGCGGCTGATATCAGTCACATATATAGATGTAAGGACTGGAGGATATAATAGTACAGCAGTGATATAAGAGGAGCGGCTGATATCAGTCACATATATAGATGTAAGGACTGGAGGATATAATAGTACAGCAGTGATATAAGAGGAGCGGCTGAAATCAGTCACATATATAGATGTAAGAACTGGAGGATATAATAGTACAGCAGTGATATAAGAAGAGCGGCTGATATCAGTCACATATATAGATGTAAGGACTGGAGGTTATAATAATACAGCAGCGTTATTAGAGGAGCGGCTGATATCAGTCACATATATAGATGTAAGGACTGGAGGATATAATAGTACACCAGTGTTATAGGAGGAGCGGCTGATATCAGTCACATATATAGATGTAAGGACTGGAGGATATAATAGTACTGGAGTGTTATAAGAGGAGCGGCTGATATCAGTCACATATATAGATGTAAGGACTGGAGGATATAATAGTACAGCAGTGATATAAGAGGAGCGGCTGATATCAGTGACATATATAGATGTAAGGCCTGGAGGATATAATAGTACAGCAGTGTTATAAGAGGAGCGGCTGATATCAGTCACATATATAGATGTAAGGACTGGAGGATATAATAGTACAGCAGTGATATAAGAGGAGCGGCTGATATCAGTCACATATATAGATGTAAGGACTGGAGGATATAATAGCACAGCAGTGATATAAGAGGAGCGGCTGATATCAGTCATATATAGATGTAAGGAGTGGTGGATATAATAGTACAGCAGTTATATAAGAGGAGCGGCTGATATCAGTCACATATATGATGTAATGTCTCTGGAGGATATAATAGTCCTGGAGTGTTATAAGAGGAGCGGCTGATATCAGTCACATATATAGATGTAAGGACTGGAGGATATAATAGTACAGCAGTGATATAAGAGGAGCGGCTGATATCAGTCATATATATAGATGTAAGGACTGGAGGATATAATAGTACAGCAGTGATATAAGAGGAGCGGCTGATATCAGTCACACATATGATGTAATGTCTCTGGAGGATATAATAGTACTGGAGTGTTATAAGAGGGGCGGCTGATATCAGTCACATATATAGATGTAAGGACTGGAGGATATAATAGTACAGCAGTGATATAAGAGGAGCGGCTGATATCAGTCACATATATGATGTAATGTCTCTGGAGGATATAATAGTACAGCAGTGATATAAGAGGAGCGGCTGATATCAGTCACATATATGATGTAATGTCTCTGGAGGATATAATAGTACTGGAGTGATATAAGAGGTGCGGCTGATATCAGTCACATTTTGTAATGACGGGGGTGGGGAGACAGACAAGTGAGCCCTAATCTACCCACCACTCAGTCCCTGCCTACTTGCAACGACCCGCCCTAGGCGACGGGGTACAACTGGGCGACGGTAACTACGCTCAATAAGTGCACGACAGACAAACAGACAAGGGTACACAGAGCTAGGGGGAGAAAGGGGCAGTTGCCCACGGCAACACCGTGAGCAACAAGAGAAGTGAACAAGCCGAGTCAAACCAGGAGAGTACGAGGTACCAAACGCAGAGCAGGAGAGTAGTCAGCAAGCCGGTGTCAATATGAAGCAAGGACAATAGAACAAGAAGCTGCAGCAGGGCCAGGAAACCAAACGAGAAGAATCACAAGCAAAGGAGGAACAGGAAAGGCAGGTATAAATAGACAGAGGGCGGGAGCTAGCTCCGTCTGGCCAGGCTGTGATAGGTTCTCCCACTCCTAAGCCTGCCACCCTGAGTGGTGGAAGATGGAGTCAGTCTCACAGACATAGAAGCAGGTGCAGACTGATTATCTATGGGCGTTAACCCCGAAGCTGTGCCTGGCAGATCCTTTACAGTACCCCCCCTTTTATGAGGGGCCACCGGACCCTTTCTAAGTGGACCTGGGGAAACGAAGGTGAAACCTCCTGACCAATATCCCAGCGTGAACATCCCGAGCGGGTACCCAAGTCCTCTCCTCAGGCCCGTATCCTCTCCAATGGACCAGGTACTGGATGGAGCCTTGGACCATCCTGCTGTCCACAATCTTGGCCACCTCGAATTCTGCCCCCTCAGGGGTGAGAACAGGGATCGGAGGTTTCCTCGAGGGAGCCAAGGACGGGGAGCAGCGTTTAAGGAGGGAGGCATGGAACACGTCGTGTACTCGAAAAGATGGGGGCAACTCTAGTCGGAAGGAGACAGGATTGAGGACTTCAATGACCTTGTACGGCCCTATAAACCGGGGAGCAAACTTCTTGGACGGGACCTTAAGGCGCAAATTTTTAGACGATAGCAACACCAGATCCCCGACCATAAACAAGAGGTTAGCAGAACGTTTTCTATCTGCCTGAGTTTTTTGTATGCTCTGGGACGCCTATAGGTTCTTCTGAACCTGAGCCCAGACTGTGCACAGTTCCCGATGAACGACATCTACCTCGGGATTGTTGGAACTACCAGGTGAAACGGAAGAGAACCGTGGATTAAACCCAAAATTACAGAAAAAGGGGGAGACCCCTGACGAGTTACTGACCCGGTTATTAAGGGAAAATTCGGCGAGGGGAATGAATGAGACCCAATCATATTGAAAGTCAGAGATAAAACACCTTAAATATTGTTCTAGAGACTGATTAGTCCTCTCAGTTTGGCCATTAGTTTCAGGATGGAAGGCCGAGGAGAAGGACAGATCAATCTCCAACTTTTTACAGAAGGCTCTCCAAAACAATGAAAATTGTACCCCTCTATCAGAAACAATATTGACAGGGACCCCATGGAGACGCAGGATGTGTTTGACAAACAAGGTAGCTAACGTTTTAGCATTGGGTAGTTTTTTGAGGGGCACAAAGTGGCACATCTTACTGAAGCGGTCTGCTACAACCCACACCACCGACTTGCCTTGAGATGGAGGCAAATCGGTGATAAAATCCATGGAGATATGGGTCCAAGGTCTCTGGGGAATGGGCAAAGAACATAGTAGGCCCGCTGGTCGGGACCTGGGAGTCTTGGACCTAGCACAAACTTCACAAGCGGCGACGTAGGCCTTAACGTCTTTAGGCAACCCAGGCCACCAATAGTTTCTGGCAATGAGGTGCTTGGTACCCAGGATGCCTGGATGGCCAGATAGTGCAGAGACATGATTTTCCCTAAGTACCCTTAGCCGGAATTGCAGGGGAACAAACAGCTTGTTCTCAGGAAGGTTCCCGGGAGCTGAACCTTGATCAGCCGCAATTTCAGAGACTAAATCAGAATCAATAGCGGAAATGATTATACCTGGAGGCAAAATACAAGCAGGATCTTCCTCCGAAGGAGGGCTGGCCATGAAGCTACGTGACAGTGCATCAGCCTTAACATTTTTAGACCCAGCCCTATAGGTAACCACAAAGTTGAATCTGGTAAAAAATAATGCCCAACGAGCTTGTCTCGGGTTTAGCCTCCCGGCAGAATCTAGGAAAACCAGATTCTTGTGGTCGGTAAGGACCGTTACCTGGTGCCTAGCCCCCTCCAGGAAGTGGCGCCACTCTTCAAATGCCCATTTAATGGCTAAGAGTTTGCGGTTGCCAATATCATAGTTATTCTCAGTGGGCGAAAACTTCCTGGAGAAGTAGGCACAGGGACGGAGATGGGTGAGGGACCTGGTACCCTGGGACAAGACAGCCCCCACTCCCACCTCGGACGCGTCAACCTCCACGATAAATGGCTCCATTTGGTTGGGCTGAACCAGCACCGGGCCCGAGATAGAGCACTTTTTAAGGACCTCAAAAGTCTGGACAGCCTCAGGAGGCCAGTGGAGGAGATCAGCACCTTTGCGAGTGAGATCCGTAAGAGGCTTAGCGATGACCGAGAAGTTAGCAATAAACCTCCTGTAATAATTAGCGAACCCCAGGAAGCACTGTAACGCCTTCAGGGAGGCAGAATGGACCCATTCCGCCACAGCCTGGACCTTGGCGGGGTCCATGCGGAATTCATGAGGAGTGAGGATTTGGCCCAAAAATGGTATCTCCTGCACCCCAAACACACATTTTTTGGTCTTTGCAAACAGTTTGTTTTCCCGAAGGACATGGAGCACCTTCCTGACATGCTCAATGTGGGAGGACTAGTCCTTGGAAAACACCAGTATGTCATCAAGGTACACTACAAGAAATAACCCCAGGTAGTCTCTTAAAATCTCATTTATGAAATTCTGGAAGACCGCAGGAGCATTACACAACCCAAAGGGCATGACGAGGTATTCGAAATGACCTTCGGGCGTGTTAAACGCAGTCTTCCACTCATCCCCCTCTTTGATGCGGATAAGGTTATACGCCCCCCGTAGATCAAACTTAGAGAACCATTGGGCCCCCTGAACCTGATTAAAGAGATCAGGAATCAGAGGAAGGGGATACTGGTTCCTTACAGTGACCTTATTCAAGTTACGGTAGTCAATGCATGGCCTAAGACCACCATCCTTCTTCCCTACGAAGAAGAAGCCAGCACCTACCGGAGAAGTAGAGGGGCGAATGTAACCCTTGGCTAGGCATTCCTGGATATACTCTCTCATGGCTTCACGTTCGGGACAAGAGAGATGAAATATCCTACCCTTAGGGAGCTTAGCTTCTTGTACCAAACTGATTGCGCAATCATATACTCTATGAGGAGGTAACACTTCGGAGGCCTCCTTAGAGAAAACATCGGCGAAGTCCTGAACAAACTCAGGTAGCGTGTTCACCTCCTCAGGGGGAGAAATAGAATTAACAGAAAAACATGATGTCAAACATTCATTACCCCATTTGGTTAGCTCCCCAGTATTCCAGTCAAACGTGGGATTATGCAACTGCAACCAGGGAAGGCCAAAAACCAAATCGGACGATAATCCCTGCATCAACAGTACAGAGCACTGCTCCAAATGCATGGAGCCAACAAGGAGTTCAAAAACAGGGGTATGCTGTGTAAAATAACCATTAGCAAGAGGAGTGGAGTCGATACCCACTACCGGGACAGGTTTAGGTAAATCAATCAGAGGCATAGCTAGAGACATAGCAAATTCCACAGACATGATATTAGCAGACGACCCTGACTCCACGAAGGCACTGCCGGTAGCAGACCTACCACCAAAAGAGACCTGAAAGGGAAGCAAGATTTTATTACGTTTCATATTTACGGGAAATACCTGTGCGCCCAAGTGACCTCCCCGATGATCACTTAGGCGCGGAAGTTCTCCGGCTGCATTCTTACGCTTAGGACAGTTGTTCACTTGATTCTTGTCATCCCCACAGTAGAAGCAGAAACCATTCTTCCTGCGGAAATCTCTACGTTGTTGGGGGGGACACGGAGGCCCCGAGTTGCATAGGTACCTCCAAGTCTTGCGGGGAGGAACGAAGCAACGGAACCTCAGGAGGCATCATGGGGGAGTCAGAGGAGAAAACATCAAGACGTTCAAGTCGTCGTTCCCTGAGACGTCGGTCAAGTCGTACCGCTAAAGCCATAACCTGGTCTAGGGAGTCAGAAGAGGGATAACTAACTAGCAGATCTTTCAGGGCGTTCGACAGACCCAACCTAAACTGGCACCTTAAGGCAGGGTCATTCCACCGAGAAGCTACGCACCACTTCCTAAAGTCAGAGCAATACTCCTCAACAGGTCTCTTACCCTGACGTAAGGTCACCAGCTGACTCTCGGCAAAAGCAGTCTTGTCAGTCTCGTCATAGATGAGTCCGAGAGCAGAAAAGAAAAGATCAACGGAGGAAAGTTCAGGGGCATCAGGAGCCAAGGAGAAGGCCCATTCTTGGGGCCCTTCCTGGAGCCGAGACATAATTATACCCACCCGCTGGCTCTCAGAACCTGAGGAGTGGGGCTTTAAACGAAAATAGAGCCTACAACTCTCCCGAAAGGAGAGAAAAGTCTTCCGGTCCCCTGAGAACCGGTCTGGCAACTTGAGGTGGGGTTCAAGAGGTGAGGTGAGGGGGACTACCATGGTAGCATCCGGCTGGTTGACCCTCTGAGCCAGGGCCTGGACCTGTAGGGAGAGACCCTGCATTTGCTGAGCCAGGGTCTCAAGGGGGTCCATAGTGGTGTCAGGGACAAGGGTGGACTAGGTATGCGCTTGTGATTATGTAATGACGGGGGTGGGGAGACAGACAAGTGAGCCCTAATCTACCCACCACTCAGTCCCTGCCTACTTGCAACGACCCGCCCTAGGCGACGGGGTACAACTGGGCGACGGTCCCTACGCTCAATAAGTGCACGACAGACAAACAGACAAGGGTACACAGAGCTAGGGGGAGAAAGGGGCAGTTGCCCACGGCAACACCGTGAGCAACAAGAGAAGTGAACAATCCGAGTCAAACCAGAAGAGTACGAGGTACCAAACGCAGAGCAGGAGAGTAGTCAGCAAGCCGGGGTCAATATGAAGCAAGGACAATAGAACAAGAAGCTGCAGCAGGGCCAGGAAACCAAACGAGAAGAATCACAAGCAAAGGAGGAACAGGAAAGGCAGGTATAAATAGACAGAGGGCGGGAGCTAGCTCCGTCTGGCCAGGCTGTGATAGGTTCTCCCACTCCTAAGCCTGCCACCCTGAGTGGTGGAAGATGGAGTCAGTGTCACAGACATAGAAGCAGGTGCAGACTGATTATCTATGGGCGTTAACCCCGAAGCTGTGCCTGGTAGATCCTTTACACATATATGATGTAATGTCTCTGGAGGATATAATAGTACTAGAGTGGTATAAGAGGAGCGGCTGATATCGTGTGGCAGTATTATTCAGTAACGGTATGGGGGTATTATTCAGTCACTATATGGTTATGGTGTGGGGGTATTATTCAGTCACTATGTGGTTATGGTGTGGGGGTATTATTCATAAACAGTATGGGGGTATTATTCAGTCACTATGTGGTTATGGTGTGGTGGTATTATTCAGTAACAGTATGGGGGTATTATTCAGTCACTATGTGGTTATGGTGTGGCGGTATTATTCAGTAACAGTATGGGGGTATTATTCAGTCACTATGTGGTTATGGTGTGGTGGTATTATTCAGTATCAGTATGGGGGTATTATTCAGTCACTATGTGTTTATGGTGTGGTGGTATTATTCAGTATCAGTATGGCGGTATTATTCAGTCACTATGGGGTTATGGTGTGGTGGTATTATTCAGTAACAGTATGGGGGTATTATTCAGTCACTATGTGGTTATGGTCTGGTGGTATTATTCTGTAACAGTATGGGGGTATTATTCAGTCACTATGTGGTTATGGTGTGGTGGTATTATTCAGTAACAGTATGGGGTATTAGTCAGTCACTATGTGGTTATGGTCTGGTGGTATTATTCTGTAACAGTATGGGGGTATTATTCAGTCACTATGTGGTTATGGTGTGGTGGTATTATTCAGTAACAGTATGGGGGTATTAGTCAGTCACTATGTGGTTATGGTGTGGAAGTATTATTCAGTAACAGTATGGGGGTATTACTTAGTCACTATATGGTTATGGTGTGGGGGTATTATTCAGTTAGTATGTGGTTATGGTGTGGCGGTATAATTCATAAACAGTATGGAGGTATTAGTCAGTCACTATGTGGTTATGGTGTGGTGGTATTAATCAGTAACAGTATAGGGGTATTATTCAGTTACTATGTGGTTATGGTGTGGCGGTATTATTCATAAACAGTATGGCGGTATTATTCAGTCACTATGTGGTTATGGTGGGGAGGTATTAGTCAGTAACAGTATGGGGTTATTATTCAGTCACTATGTGGTTATGGTATGGAGATATTATTCAGTAACCGTATGGGGGTATTAGTCAGTCACTATGTGGTTATGGTGTGGAGGTATTATTCAGTAACAGTATGGTGGTATTATTCAGTAACAGTATGGGGGTATTATTTAGTCACTATGTGGTTATGGTGTGGCGGTATTATTCAGTAACAGTATGGTGGTATTATTCAGGTCACTATGTGGTTATGGTCTGGAGGTATTATTCAGTAACAGTATGGGGGTATTATTCAGTCACTATGTGGTTAGGGTGTGGCGGTATTATTCAGTAACATTATGGTAGTATTATTAAGTCACTATGGGTTATGGTGTGGCGGTATTATTCAGTAACAGTATGGGGGTATAATTCAGTCACTATGTGGTTATGGTGTGGTGGTATTATTCAGTAACAGTATGGGGGTATTATTCAGTCACTATGTGGTTATGGTGTGGAGGTATTATTCAGTAACAGTATGGTGGTATTAGTCAGTCACTATGTGGTTATGGTGGGGCAGTATTATTCAGTAACAGTATGGAGGTATTATTCAGTCACTATGTGGTTACGGTGTGGTGGTATTATTCAGTAACAGTATGGGGGTATTACTCAGTCACTATATGGTTATGGTGTGGGGGTATTATTCAGTTACTATGTGGTTATGGTGTGGCGGTATAATTCATAAGCAGTATGGTGGTAATAGTCAGTCACTGTGTGGTTATGGTGGGGTGGTATTATTCAGTAACAGCATGGGGGTATTATTCAGTTACTATGTGGTTATGGTGTGGCGGTATTATTCATAAACAGTATGGCGGTATTATTCAGTCACTATGTAGTTATGGTGTGGAGATATTATTCAGTAACAGTATGGGGGTATTAGTCAGTCACTATGTGGTTATGGTGTGGAGGTATTATTCAGTAACAGTATGGTGGTATTATTCAGTAACAGTATGGCGGTATTATTCAGTAACAGTATGGGGGTATTATTCAGTCACTATGTGGTTATGGTGTGGCGGTATTATTCAGTAACAGTATGGAGGTATTATTCAGTCACTATGTGGTTATGGTGTGGAGGTATTATTCAGTAACAGTATGGTGGTATTATTCAGTAACAGTATGGCGGTATTATTCAGTAACAGTATGGGGGTATTATTCAGTCACTATGTGGTTATGGTGTGGCGGTATTATTCAGTAACAGTATGGTGGTATTATTCAGTCACTAGGTGGTTATGGTGTGGAGGTATTATTCAGTAACAGTATGGAGGTATTATTCAGTCACTATGTGGTTATGGTGTGGCGGCATTATTCAGTAACAGTATGGGGGAATTATTCAGTCACTATGTGGTTATGGTGTGGGAGTATTATTCAGTAACAGTATGGGGTATTATTCAGTCACTATGTGCTTATGGTGTGGCGGTATTATTCAGTAACAGTATGGGGGTATTATTCAGATACTATGTGGTTATGGTGTGGAGGTATTATTCAGTAACAGTATGGGGGTATTATTCAGTCACTATGTGGTTATGGTGTTGCGGTATTATTCAGTAACAGTATGGGGGTATTATTCAGTCACTATGTGGTTATGGTGTGGAGGTATTATTCAGTAACAGTATGGTGGTATTATTCAGTAACAGTATGGAGGTATTATTCAGTAACAATATGGGGGTATTATTCAGTCACTATGTGGTTATGGTGTGGCGGTATTATTCAGTAACAGTATGGGGGTATTATTCAGTCACTATGTGGTTATGGTGTGGCGGTATTATTCAGTAACAGTATGGTGGTATTATTCAGTCACTATGTGGTTATGGTGTGGTGGTATCATTTAGTAACAGTATGGTGGTATTATTCAGTCACTATGTGGTTATGGTGTGGTGGTATTATTCAGTCACTATGTGGTTATGGTGTGGAGGTATTATTCAGTAACAGTATGGTGGTATTATTCAGTAACAGTATGGAGGTATTATTCAGTAACAATATGGGGGTATTATTCAGTCACTATGTGGTTATGGTGTGGCGGTATTATTCAGTAACAGTATGGGGTATTATTCAGTCGCTATGTGCTTATCGTGTGGCGCTATTATTCAGTAACAGTATGGGGGTATTATTCAGTCACTATGTGGTTATGGTGTGGAGGTATTATTCAGTAACAGTATGGAGGTATTATTCAGTCACTATGTGGTTACGGTGTGGTGGTATTATTCAGTAACAGTATGGGGGTATTATTCAGTCACTATGTGGTTATGGTGTGAAGGTATTATTCAGTAACAGTATGGGGGTATTATTCAGTCAGTATGTGGTTATGATGTGGTGGTATATTTCAGTATCAGTATGGGGGTATTATTCAGTCACTATGTGGTTATGCTGTGACAGTATTATTCAGTAA
Source organism: Rhinoderma darwinii (assembly GCF_050947455.1). Classification (NCBI taxonomy): domain Eukaryota; kingdom Metazoa; phylum Chordata; class Amphibia; order Anura; family Rhinodermatidae; genus Rhinoderma; species Rhinoderma darwinii. Next base: position 76,681,806 of record NC_134695.1, read on the forward strand.
CAGCATGGGGGTATTACTCAGTCACTATGTGGTTATGGTGTGGAGGTATTATTCAGTAACATTTTGGGGGGTATTATTCAGTCACTATGTGGTTATGGTGTGGCGTTATTTTTCAGTAACATTATGGGGGGTATTATTCAGTCATTATGTGGTTATGGTGTGGCGGTATTATTCAGTAACAGTATGGGGTATTATTCAGTCACTATGTGGTTATGGTGTGGCAGTTTTATTCAGTAACAGTATGGGGGTATTATTCAGTCACTATGTGGTTATGGTGTGGCGGTATTATTCAGTAACAGTATGGAGGTATTATTCAGTCACTATGTGGTTATGGTGTGGTGGTATTATTCAGTAACAGTATGGGGGTATTATTCAGTCACTATGTGGTTATGGTGTGGAGGTATTATTCAGTAACAGTATGGGGGTATTATTCAGTTACTATGTGGTTATGGTGTGGAGGTATTATTCAGTAACTGTATGGGGGTATTATTAAGTAACAGTATGGGGTATTATTCAGTCACTATGTGGTTATGATGTGGTGGTATTATTCAGTAACAGTATGGAGGTATTATTCAGTAACAGTATGGGGGTATTATTCAGTCACTATGTGGTTATGGTGTGGCGGTATTATTCAGTAACAGTATGGGGGTATTATTCAGTCACTATGTGGTTATGGTGTGGAGGTATTATTCAGTAACAGTATGGGGGGTATTATTCAGTCACTATATGGTTATGGTGTGGCGGTATTATTCAGTAACAGTATGGGGGTATAATTCAGTCACTATGTGGTTATGGTGTGGCGGTATTATTCAGTAACAGTATGGGGGTATTATTCAGTCACTATGTGGTTATGGTGTGGAGGTATTATTCAGTAACAGTATGGTGGTATTAGTCAGTTACTATGTGGTTATGGTGTGGAGGTATTATTCAGTAAAAGTATGGGGGTATTATTCAGTCACTGTGTGGTTATGGTGTGGCGGTATTATTCAGTCACAGTATGGGGGTATTATTAAGTAACAGTTTGGGGTATTATTCAGTCACTATGTGGTTATGGTGTGGAGGTATTATTCAGTAACAGTATGGTGGTATTATTCAGTAACACTATGGAGGTATTATTCAGTAACAGTATGGGGGTATTATTCAGTCACGATGTGGTTATGGTGTGGCGGTATTATTCAGTAACAGTATGGGGGTATTATTCAGTCACTCTGTGGTTATGGTGTGGCGGTATTATTCAGTAACAGTATGGTGGTATTATTCAGTCACTATGTGGTTATTGTGTGGAGGTATTATTCAGTAACAGTATGGTGGTATTATTCAGTAACACTATGGAGGTATATTTCAGTAACAGTATGGGGGTATTATTCAGTCACTATGTGGTTATGGTGTGGCGGTATTATTCAGTAACAGTATGGTGGTATTATTCAGTCACTATGTGGTTATGGTGTGGCGGTATTATTCAGTAACAGTATGGGGGTATTAGACAGTCACTATGTGGTTATGTTGTGGTGGTATCATTTAGTAACAGTATGGTGGTATTATTCAGTCACTATGTGGTTATTGTGTGGCGGTATTATTCAGTAACAGTATGGGGGTATTAGTCAGTCACTATGTGGTTATGGTGTGGTGGTATTATTCAGTAACAGTATGGGGGTATTATTCAGTCTCTATGTGGTTATGGTGTGGAGGTATTATTCAGTAACAGTATGGGGGTATTATTCAGTCCCTATGTGGTTATGGTGTGGAGATATTATTCAGTAACAGTATGGGGGTATTATTCAGTCACTATGTGCTTATCGTGTGGCGGTATTATTCAGTAACAGTATGGGGGTATTAGTCAGTCACTATGTGGTTATGGTGTGGCGGTATTATTCAGTAACAGTATGGGGGTATTATTCAGTCACTATGTGGTTATGGTGTGGAGGTATTATTCAGTAACAGTATGGAGGTATTATTCAGTCACTATGTGGTTATGGTGTGGTGGTATTATTCAGTAACAGTATGGGGGTATTATTCAGTCACTATGTGGTTATGGTGTGGAGGTATTATTCAGTAACAGTATGGGGGTATTATTCAGTTACTATGTGGTTATGGTGTGGAGGTATTATTCAGTAACTGTATGGGGGTATTATTAAGTAACAGTATGGGGTATTATTCAGTCACTATGTGGTTATGATGTGGTGGTATTATTCAGTAACAGTATGGAGGTATTATTCAGTAACAGTATGGGGGTATTATTCAGTCACTATGTGGTTATGGTGTGGCGGTATTATTCAGTAACAGTATGGGGGTATTATTCAGTCACTATGTGGTTATGGTGTGGAGGTATTATTCAGTAACAGTATGGGGGGTATTATTCAGTCACTATGTGGTTATGGTGTGGCGGTATTATTCAGTAACAGTATGGGGGTATTATTCAGTCACTATGTGGTTATGGTGTGGTGGTATTATTCAGTAACAGTATGGGGGTATTATTCAGTCACTATGTGGTTATGGTGTGGCGGTATTATTCAGTAACAGTATGGGGGTATAATTCAGTCACTATGTGGTTATGGTGTGGCGGTATTATTCAGTAACAGTATGGGGGTATTATTCAGTCACTATGTGGTTATGGTGTGGAGGTATTATTCAGTAACAGTATGGGGGTATTAGTCAGTCACTATGTGGTTATGGTGTGGTGGTATTATTCAGTAACAGTATGGGGTATTATTCAGTCGCTATGTGCTTATCGTGTGGCGGTATTATTCAGTAACAGTATGGGGGTATTATTCAGTCACTATGTGGTTATGGTGTGGAGGTATTATTCAGTAACAGTATGGTGGTATTAGTCAGTTACTATGTGGTTATGGTGTGGAGGTATTATTCAGTAAAAGTATGGGGGTATTATTCAGTCACTGTGTGGTTATGGTGTGGCGGTATTATTCAGTCACAGTATGGGGGTATTATTAAGTAACAGTTTGGGGTATTATTCAGTCACTATGTGGTTATGGTGTGGAGGTATTATTCAGTAACAGTATGGTGGTATTATTCAGTAACACTATGGAGGTATTATTCAGTAACAGTATGGGGGTATTATTCAGTCACGATGTGGTTATGGTGTGGCGGTATTATTCAGTAACAGTATGGGGGTATTATTCAGTCACTATGTGGTTATGGTGTGGCGGTATTATTCAGTAACAGTATGGTGGTATTATTCAGTCACTATGTGGTTATTGTGTGGAGGTATTATTCAGTAACAGTATGGTGGTATTATTCAGTAACACTATGGAGGTATATTTCAGTAACAGTATGGGAGTATTATTCAGTCACTATGTGGTTATGGTGTGGCGGTATTATTCAGTAACAGTATGGTGGTATTATTCAGTCACTATGTGGTTATGGTGTGGCGGTATTATTCAGTAACAGTATGGGGGTATTAGACAGTCACTATGTGGTTATGTTGTGGTGGTATCATTTAGTAACAGTATGGTGGTATTATTCAGTCACTATGTGGTTATGGTGTGGTGGTATTATTCAGTAACAGTATGGGGGTATTAGTCAGTCACTATGTGGTTATGGTGTGGTGGTATTATTCAGTAACAGTATGGGGGTATTATTCAGTCTCTATGTGGTTATGGTGTGGAGGTATTATTCAGTAACAGTATGGGGGTATTATTCAGTCCCTATGTGGTTATGGTGTGGAGATATTATTCAGTAACAGTATGGGGGTATTATTCAGTCACTATGTGCTTATCGTGTGGCGGTATTATTCAGTAACAGTATGGGGGTATTAGTCAGTCACTATGTGGTTATGGTGTGGTGGTATTATTCAGTAACAGTATGGGGGTATTATTCAGTCACTATGTGGTTATGGTGTGGAGGTATTATTCAGTAACAGTATGTGGGTATTATTCAGTTACTATGTGGTTATGGTGTGGAGGTGTTATTCAGTAACAGTATGGGGGTATTATTCAGTCACTATGTGTTTATAGTGTGGAGGTATTATTCAGTAACAGTATGGTGGTATTATTCAGTAACACTATGGAGGTATTATTCAGTAACAGTATGGGGGTATTATTCAGTCACTATGTGGTTATGGTGTGGCAGTATTATTCAGTAACAGTATGGGGGTATTATTCAGTCACTATGTGGTTTTGGTGTGGCGGTATTATTCAGTAACAGTATGGTGGTATTATTCAGTCACTATGTGGTTATGGTGTGGAGGTATTATTCAGTAACAGTATGGGGGTATTATTCAGTCACTATGTGGTTATGTTGTGGTGGTATCATTTAGTAACAGTATGGTGGTATTATTCAGTCACTATGTGGTTATGGTGTGGTGGTATTATTCAGTAACAGTATGGGGGTATTATTCAGTCACTATGTGGTTATGGTGTGGCGGTATTATTCAGTAACAGTATGGGGGTATTATTCAGTCACTATGTGGTTATGTTGTGGTGGTATCATTTAGTAACAGTATGGTGGTATTATTCAGTCACTATGTGGTTATGGTGTGGAGGTATTATTCAGTAACAGTATGGGGGTATTAGTCAGTCACTATGTGGTTATGGTGTGGCGGTATTATTCAGTAACAGTATGGGGGTATTATTCAGTCACTATGTGGTTATGGTGTGGAGGTATTATTCAGTAACAGTATTGGGGTATTATTCAGTCACTATGGGGTTATGGTGTGGTGGTATTATTCAGTAACAGTATGGAGGTATTATTCAGTCACTATGTGGTTATGGTGTGGGGGTATTATTCAGTAACAGTATGGGGTATTATTCAGTCAAAATGTGGTTATGGTGTGGCGGTATTATTCATAAACAGTATGGCGGTATTATTCAGTCACTATGTAGTTATGGTGTGGAGATATTATTCAGTAACAGTATGGGGGTATTATTCAGTAACAGTATGGGGGTATTAGTTAGTCACTATGTGATTACGGTGTGGCGGTATTATTCAGTAACAGTATGGGGGTATTATTCAGTCACTATGTGGTTATGGTGTGGAGGTATTATTCAGTTACTATGTGGTTATGGTGTGGCGGTATTATTCATAAACAGTATGGGGGTATTATTCAGTCACTATGTGGTTATGGTGTTGGGGTATTATTCAGTAACAGTATGTGGGTATTATTCAGTCACTATGTGGTTATGGTGTGGAGGTATTATTCAGTAACAGTATGGGGGTATTATTCAGTCACTATATGGTTATGGTGTGGGGGTATTATTCAGTAACAGTATGGGGGTATTATTCAGTCACTATATGGTTATGGTGTGGGGGTATTATTCAGTTACTATGTGGTTATGGTGTGGCGGTATTATTCATAAACAGTATGGGGGTATTATTTAGTCACTATGTAGTTATGGTGTGGAGGCATTATTCAGTAACAGTATGGGGGTATTAGTCAGTCACTATGTGGTTATGGTGTGGCGGTATTATTCAGTAACAGTATGGGGGTATTATTCAGTCACTATATGGTTATGGTGTGGAGGTATTATTCAGTAACAGTATGGAGGTATTATTCAGTCACTATGTGGTTATAATGTGGTGGTATTATTCAGTAACAGTATGGGGGTATTATTCAGTCACTATGTGGTTATGGTGTGGAGGTATTATTCAGTAACAGTATGGAGGTATTATTCAGTCACTATGTGGTTATGGTGTGGAGATATTATTCAGTAACAGTATGGGGGTATTATTCAGTCAGTATGTGGTTATGATGTGGTGGTATATTTCAGTATCAGTATGGGGGTATTATTCAGTCACTATCTGGTTATGCTGTGACAGTATTATTCAGTAACAGCATGGGGGTATTACTCAGTCACTATGTGTTTATGGTGTGGAGGTATTATTCATTAACATTATGGGGGGTATTATTCAGTCACTATGTGGTTATGTTGTGGCGGTATTTTTCAGTAACAGTATGGGGATATTATTCAGTCACTATGTGGTTATGGTGTGGCAGTTTTATTCAGTAACAGTATGGGGGTATTATTTAGTCACTATGTTGTTATGGTGTGGCGGTATTATTCAGTAACAGTATGGTGGTATTAGTCAGTCACTATGTGGTTATGGTGTGGAGGTATTATTCAGTAACAGTATGGGGGTATTAGACAGTCACTATGTGGTTATGGTATGGAGGTATTATTCAGTAACAGTATAGGGGTATTATTTAGTCACTATGTGGTTATGGTGTGGCGGTATTATTCAGTAACAGTATGGGGGTATTATTCAGTTACTATGTGGTTATGGTGTGGTGGTATTATTCAGTAACAGTATGGTGGTATTATTCAGTCACTACGTGGTTGTGGTGTGGCGGTATTATTCAGTAACAGTATGGGAGTAATATTTAGTAACTATGTGGTTATGGTGTGGCGGTGTTATTCAGTAACAGTATGGCGGTATTATTCAGTCACTATGTAATTATGGTGTGATGGTATTATTCAGTAACAATATGGGGGTATTAGTCAGTCACTATGTGGTTATGGTGTGGAGGTATTAGTTAGTAACTGTATGGAGGTATTATTCAGTCACTATGTGGTTATGGTGTGGTGGTATTATTCAGTAACAGTATGCTGGTATGATTCAGTCACTATGTGGTTGTGGTGTGGCGGTATTATTCAGTAACAGTATGGGAGTATTATTTAGTCACTATGTGGTTATGGTGTGGGGGTATTATTCAGTAACAGTATGGCGGTATTATTCAGTCACTATGTAATTATGGTGTGATGGTATTATTCAGTAACAGTATGGGGGTATTAGTCAGTCACTATGTGGTTATGGTGTGTGGCGTTATTATTCAGTAACAGTATGGGGGTATTATTCAGTCACTATGTGGTTATGGTGTGGGGGTATTATTCAGTAACAGTATGAAGTATTATTCAGTCACTATGTGCTTATGGTGTGGCGGTATTATTCAGTAACAGTATGGGAGTATTATACAGTCACTATGTGCTTATGGTGTGGCGGTATTATTCAGTAACAGTATGGCGGTATTATTCAGTCACTATGTAATTATGGTGTGATGGTATTATTCAGAAACAGTATGGGGGTATTAGTCAGTCACTATGTGGTTATGGTGTGGCGGTATAATTCAGATTCAGTATGGGGGTATTATTCAGTCACTATGTAATTATGGTGTGATGGTATTATTCAGAAACAGTATGGGGGTATTAGTCAGTCACTATGTGGTTATGGTGTGGCGGTATAATTCAGTTTCAGTATGGGGTATTATTCAGTCACTATGTGGTTATGGTGTGTTGGTATTATTCAGTAACAGTATGGGGGTATTATTCAGTTACTATGTGGTTATGGTGTGGCAGTATTATTCAGTAACAGTACGGGGGTATTATTCAGTCACTATGGTTATGGTGTGGCGGTATTATTCAGTAACAGTATGGGGGTATTATTCAGTCACTATGGGGTTATGGTGTGGCGGTATTATTCAGTAACAGTATGGGGGTATTATTCAGTTACTATGTGGTTATGGTGTGGCGGTATTATTCAGTAACAGTATGGGGGTATTATTCAGTCACTATGTGGTTATGGCGTGGTGGTATTATTCAGTAACAGTATGGGGGTATTATTCAGTCACTATGTGGTTATGGTGTGGTGGTATTATTCAGTAACAGTATGGGCGTATTATTCAGTCACTATGTGGTTATGGTGTGGTGGTATTATTCAGTAACAGTATGGGGGTATTATTCAGTCACTATGTGGTTATGGTGTGGCGGTATTATTCAGTAACAGTATGGGGGTATTATTCAGTCACTATGTGGTTATGGTGTGGTGGTATTATTCAGTAACAGTATGGGCGTATTATTCAGTCTCTATGTGGTTATGGTGTGGAGGTATTATTCAGTAACAGTATGGGGGTATTATTCAGTTACTATGTAGTTATGGTGTGGTGGTATTATTCAGTAACAGTATGGGGGTATTATTCAGTCACTATGTGGTTATGGTGTGGGGGTATTATTCAGTAACAGTATGGGGGTATTATTGAGTCACTATGTAGTTATGGTGTGGAGATATTATTCAGTAATAGTATGGTGGTATTATTCAGTCACTATGTAGTTATGGTGTGGTGGTATTATTCAGTAACGTTTTGGGGATATTATTCAGTCACTATGTGGTTATGGTGTGGGGGTATTATTCAGTAACAGTAGGGGGAGTATTATTCAGTCACTATGTGGTTATGGTGTGGGGGTATTATTCAGTAACAGTATGGGGGTATTATTCAGTCACGATGTGCTTATGGTGTGGCGGTATTATTCAGTAGCAGTATGGTGGTATTATTCAGTCACTATGTGGTTATGGTGTGGGGGTATTATTCAGTCACTATGTGGTTATGGTGTGGTGGTATTATTCAGTAACAGTATGGGGGTATTATTCAGTCACGATGTGGTTATGGTGTGGCGGTATTATTCAGTAACCGTATGGGGCTATTATTCTGTCACGATGTGGTTATGGTGTGGGGGTATTATTCAGTAACAGTATGCGGGTATTAGTCAGTCACTACGTGGTTATGGTGTGGTGGTATTATTCAGTAACAGTATGGGGGTATTAGTCAGTCGCTATGTGGTTATGGTGTGGCGGTATTATTCAGTAACAGTATGGGGGTATTAATCAGTCACTATGCGGTTATGGTGTGGTGGTATTATTCAGTAACAGTATGGAGGTATTATTCAGTCACTATGTGGTTATGGTGTGGCGGTATTATTCAGTAACAGTGTGGGGGTATTATTCAGTCACTATGTGGTTATGGTCTGGTGGTATTATTCAGTAACAGTATTGGGGTATTAGTCAGTAACTATATAGATATAGTGTGGCGGTATTATTCAGTAACAGTATGGTGGTATTATTCAGTCACTATGTGGTTATGGTGTGGCGGTATTATTCAGAAACAGTATGGTGGTATTATTCAGTCACTATGTGGTTATGGTGTGGCGGTATTATTCAGTAACATTATTGGGGTATTATTCAGTCACTATGTGGTTATGGTGTGGAGGTATTATTCAGTAACAGTATGGGGGTATTATTTAGTCAATATGTAGTTATGGTGTGGGGGTATTATTCAGTAACAGTATGGGGGTATTATTCAGTCACTATGTGGTTATGGTGTGGTGGTATTATTCAGTAACAATATGGGGGTATTATTCAGTCACTATGGGGTTATGGTGTGGTGGTATTATTCAGTAACAGTATGGAGGTATTATTCAGTCACTATGTGGTTATGGTGTGGCGGTATTATTCAGTAACTGTGTGGGGGTATTATTCAGTCACTATGTGGTTATGGTGTGGCGGTATTATTCAGTAACAGTATGGGGGTATTTGTCAGTCACTATGTGGTTATGGTGTGGAGGTATTATTCAGTAACAGTATGGTGGTATTATTCAGTCACTATGTGTGTAATGGCAGGAAGGAGGTGAAGGGAAAGTGAGCCCTAATCTACCCACCGCCCTGTCCCTGCCTACTTGCAACGACCCGCCCTAGGCGACGAGGTACAACTGGGCGGCGGTCCCTACGCTGGCTAAGTGCACAGGAAGACAAACAGGGAACACGCAAGGGAAGGGGCAGTAGCCACGGAACGCCACGAGGAAACGGGGCGGCGAACGAACAGTCAGGACCAGGACGAAGTGAGTACACCCGAGCAGGCACGGAGACAGAAGCAAGCCAGGGCAAGCAAGCAGGTCAAGCAGAACTGCAGCAAGGCAGAAGCACGGCAGAAGCAGGCTGGAGCAAGCAGCAGTGGGGCCAGGAATCCAAAAGAATTACAAGCACTGAGGGAGAGCACAGGGCAGGTAATAAAGGGCAGGGGGCGGAGCTAACTCCGAGAGACCAGGCCGCGATAGGCTCTCCCACTCCTGAGCCTGCCACCCTGGTTGGTGGGAGATGGTGTCAGTCGAGCAGGTCTGGCCTCAGGTGTGGATTGATTAATCCCAGGAGTATAGCTAGATGAAGTACCTGGCAGATCCCTAACAGTACTCCCCCTTTTATGAGGGGCCACCGGACCCTTACTAAGGGGACCCGGTTTAGTGGGGAAGAGGAGGTGGAACCTCCTGATCAATACCCCAGCGTGAACATCACGGGCAGGTACCCAAGTCCTCTCCTCCGGCCCGTATCCTCTCCAATGGACCAGGTACTGGAGGGAGCCCTGGACCATCCTACTGTCCATAATCTTGGCCACCTCGAATTCCACCCCCTCAGGGGTGAGAACGGGAACAGGAGGTATCCTCGAGGGGGACCAGGACGGGGAGCAGCGTTTAAGGAGGGAGGCATGGAAGACGTCATGTATGCGAAAGGATGGGGGGAGCTCCAGACGGAAGGATACAGGGTTGAGGACTTCAATGATCTTATAAGGTCCAATGAATCGGGGAGCAAACTTCCTGGACGGGACCTTAAGGCGCAAGTTCCTGGACGACAACCAGACCAAATCCCCGACGACAAACCGGGGGTTAGCAGAACGTCTACTATCCGCCTGAATCTTTTGTGCGCTCTGGGACGCCTCTAGGTTCTTCTGAACCTGGGCCCAGACAGTGCACAGTTCCCGATGAACCTCCTCTACCTCAGGATTATTGGAACAACCAGGGGAGACGGAGGAGAACCTTGGGTTAAACCCGAAATTACAGAAAAACGGGGAGACCCCTGACGAGTTACTGACCCGGTTATTCAGGGAAAATTCAGCAAGGGGAAGGAATGAGACCCAATCGAATTGACAGTCAGAGATGAAACACCTTAAATATTGTTCCAGGGATTGGTTGGTCCTTTCCGTTTGGCCATTAGTTTCGGGATGGAAGGCGGAGGAGAAGGACAGATCAATCTCCAACTTTTTACAAAAAGCTCTCCAAAATAAGGAAATAAATTGTACCCCTCTGTCAGAAACGATATTGACTGGGGCCCCATGGAGACGCAGGATGTGTTTCACAAACAAAGAAGCTAACGTCTTGGCGTTAGGTAGCTTCTTAAGGGGCACAAAGTGGCACATCTTGCTGAAGCGGTCGACTACCACCCACACCACCGACTTGCCCTGAGATGGAGGCAAATCGGTGATAAAATCCATGGAGATATGGGTCCAAGGTCTCTGGGGAATGGGCAAGGAACGTAGTAGGCCCGCAGGTCGGGACCTAGGGGTTTTGGACCTAGCGCAAACCTCACAAGCGGCGACGTAAGCCCTAACATCTTTAGGCAACCCAGGCCACCAATAGTTTCTGGTAATGAGGTGTTTGGTGCCCAAGATGCCAGGATGACCAGATAGAGCGGAGTCATGGTTTTCCCTGAGTACCCTCAGCCGGTATTGCAGGGGAACAAACAGTTTGTCCCCAGGGACGTTCCCGGGAGCTGCACCCTGATCAGCCGCGATATCAGAAGCTAAATCAGAATCCGTGGCAGAGACAATTATACCAGGGGGTAAAATACAAGCGGGATCCTTTTCGGAAGGAGGATTGGCCATGAAACTACGTGACAGAGCGTCAGCCTTAATATTCTTGGACCCAGCCCTATAGGTAACCAAGAAATTAAATCTGGTAAAGAATAGTGCCCACCGAGCTTGTCTAGGATTAAGCCTCCGGGCCGATTCTAGGAAAACCAGATTCTTGTGATCCGTAAGGACCGTTACCTGGTGTCTGGCCCCCTCCAGGAAGTGCCGCCACTCCTCAAAAGCCCATTTAATGGCTAGAAGTTCGCGGTTCCCAATATCATAGTTACTCTCCGTGGGCGAAAACTTCCTAGAGAAGTAAGCACAGGGGCGGAGATGGGTGAGGGAGCTGGTACCCTGGGACAAGACGGCCCCCACTCCCACCTCGGAAGCGTCAACCTCCACAATAAATGGCTCCTCTTGGTTGGGCTGAATCAGCACGGGGGCCGAGATAAAGCACTTCTTGAGAGTCTCAAAGGCCTGGACGGCCTCAGGGGGCCAATGGAGGACATCGGCACCCTTGCGGGTAAGGTCCGTAAGAGGCTTAGCGACGACCGAGAAGTTGGCAATAAATCTCCTGTAATAGTTGGCGAACCCTAAAAAACACTGTAACGCCTTAAGGGAGGCAGGTTGGACCCATTCCGCCACAGCTTGAACCTTGGCAGGGTCCATGCGGAATTCATGAGGAGTGAGGATTTGCCCTAAAAATGGTATCTCCTGTACCCCAAAGACACATTTTTCAGTCTTAGCAAACAGATTATTCTCCCGAAGGACCTGGAGCACCTTCCTGACATGCTCCACGTGGGAGGACCAGTCCTTGGAAAACACCAGTATGTCATCAAGGTACACAACAAGAAAATTACCCAGGTACTCTCTCAGGATTTCATTAATAAAATTCTGGAAGACAGCAGGGGCATTACACAACCCAAAGGGCATGACCAGGTATTCGAAATGACCCTCGGGTGTGTTGAACGCAGTTTTCCACTCATCCCCCTCTTTGATGCGGATAAGGTTATATGCCCCCCGTAGATCGAACTTAGAAAACCATTGGGCTCCCTGAACCTGATTAAAAAGATCCGGAATCAAAGGAAGTGGGTACTGGTTCCTTACGGTGACCTTATTCAGGTTACGATAATCAATGCACGGCCTAAGACCACCATCCTTCTTCCCCACGAAGAAGAAGCCAGCACCTACAGGAGAAGTCGAGGGGCGAATGAAACCCTTGGCCAGGCATTCTTGGATATACACCCTCATCGCTTCACGTTCAGGACATGAAAGATTAAATATCCTACCCTTAGGAAGCTTGGCACCAGGCACCAAATCGATAGCGCAATCGTAATCTCTATGGGGGGGCAACACCTCGGAGGCCTCCTTAGAAAACACATCGGCGAAGTCCTGAACAAACTCAGGAAGCGTGTTTACCTCCTCCCGGGGAGAAATAGAGTTAACAGAAAGACATGACATAAGACATTCATTACCCCATTTGGTGAGATCCCCAGTATTCCAATCAAATGTGGGATTATGCAACTGCAACCAGGGAAGACCTAATACCAGATCAGACGATAATCCCTGCATCACCAGTACAGAGCACTGCTCCAAATGCATGGAGCCAACCAGGAGTTCAAAAACAGGAGTATGCTGAGTAAAATAACCATTAGCAAGGGGGGTTGAGTCGATTCCTACTACAGGGATGGGATAAGGTAAATCAATACAAGGCATCTTTAGAGACATAGCAAAATCCACAGACATGATATTAGCAGATGAGCCAGAATCCACGAAAGCACTGCCCGTGGCAGACCGGCCAGCAAACGAGACCTGAAAGGGAAGCAAAATTTTATTGCGTTTCACATTAACGGGAAATACCTGTGCGCCCAAGTGACCTCCCCGATGATCACTTAGGCGCGGAAGTTTTCCGGCTTCTTATTCTTGCGCCTGGGACAGGTGTTCAGTAGATGCTTGTCGTCCCCACAGTAGAAGCAGAGACCATTCATTCTGCGAAACTCTCTACGTTGTCGAGGGGACATGGAGGCCCCGAGTTGCATAGGTACCTCCGAGTCCTCCGTGGAGGGGCGAGGAGACGGGACCTCGGGGGGAATCGCAGAAAAGTCAGAGGGGAGCACACTGAAGCGTTCTAGCTGACGTTCCCTGAGACGTCGGTCAAGTCGTACTGCTAGGGCCATAACCTGGTCAAGGGAGTCAGGCGAGGGGTAGCTAACCAGCAGATCCTTCAGGGCGTCAGATAATCCTAACCTAAACTGGCACCTTAGGGCCGGATCGTTCCACTGAGAAGCTACGCACCACTTCCTAAAATCAGAACAGTATTCCTCAACCGGTCTCCTACCCTGACGTAAGGTCACCAGCTGACTCTCGGCTAAAGCAGTCCTGTCAGTCTCGTCGTAAATGAGTCCGAGGGCAGAGAAAAAACGATCAACAGAGGAAAGTTCAGGGGCGTCAGGAGCCAAGGAGAAGGCCCACTCTTGGGGCCCTTCCTGGAGTCGGGATATGATGATACCCACCCGCTGGTTCTCGGAACCTGAGGAGTGGGGCTTTAGGCGGAAATACAGTCTGCAACTCTCCCGGAAGGAGAGAAACGTCTTACGGTCCCCTGAAAACCGGTCAGGTAACTTGAGGTCGGGTTCTAGAGGTGAGGTAAGGGGTACTACTAAAGCAGCGTCACCCTGATTGACCCTTTGGGCCAGGGCCTGGACCTGTAGGGAGAGGCCCTGCATCTGCTGGGTCAGGGTCTCAAGGGGGTCCATGATAGCGTCAGCGTAGGAGAAATGGTAGACTAGGTAAGGGCTTGTAATTATGTAATGGCAGGAAGGAGGTGAAGGGAAAGTGAGCCCTAATCTACCCACCGCCCTGTCCCTGCCTACTTGCAACGACCCGCCCTAGGCGACGAGGTACAACTGGGCGGCGGTCCCTACGCTGGCTAAGTGCACAGGAAGACAAACAGGGAACACGCAAGGGAAGGGGCAGTAGCCACGGAACGCCACGAGGAAACGGGGCGGCGAACGAACAGTCAGGACCAGGACGAAGTGAGTACACCCGAGCAGGCACGGAGACAGAAGCAAGCCAGGGCAAGCAAGCAGGTCAAGCAGAACTGCAGCAAGGTAGAAGCACGGCAGAAGCAGGCTGGAGCAAGCAGCAGTGGGGCCAGGAATCCAAAAGAATTACAAGCACTGAGGGAGAGCACAGGGCAGGTAATAAAGGGCAGGGGGCGGAGCTAACTCCGAGAGACCAGGCCGCGATAGGCTCTCCCACTCCTGAGCCTGCCACCCTGGTTGGTGGGAGATGGTGTCAGTCGAGCAGGTCTGGCCTCAGGTGTGGATTGATTAATCCCAGGAGTATAGCTAGATGAAGTACCTGGCAGATCCCTAACAATGTGGTTATGGTCTGGTGGTATCATTCAGTAACAATCTTGGGGTATTAGTCAGTCACTATGTGGTTATGGTGTGGCAGCATTATTCAGTAACAGTACGGGGGTATTATTCAGTCACTATGTGGTTATGGTGTGGGGGTATTATTCAGTAACAGTATGGGGGTATTATTCAGTCACGATGTGGTTATGGTGTGGCGGTAATATTCAGTAACAGTATGGGGGTATTATTCAGTAACCGTATGGGGCTATTATTCTGTCACGATGTGGTTATGGTGTGGGGGTATTATTCAGTAACAGTATGGGGGTATTATTCAGTCACTATGTGGTTATGGTGTGGAGGTATTATTCAGTAACAGTATGGTGGTATTATTCAGTCACTATGTGGTTATGGTCTGGTGGTATTATTCAGTAACAGTATTGGGGTATTATTTAGTCACTATGTAGTTATGGTGTGGGGGTATTATTCAGTAACAATATGGGGGTATTATTCAGTCACTATGGGGTTATGGTGTGGTGGTATTATTCAGTAACAGTATGGTGGTATTATTCAGTCAGTATGTGGTTATGGTGTGGGGGTATTATTCAGTAACAGTATGGGGGTATTATTCAGTCACTATGTGGTTATGGTGTGGTGGTATTATTCAGTAACAGTATGGGGGTATTATTCAGTCACTATGTGGTTATGGTGTGGCGGTATTATTCAGTAACAATATGGGGGTATTATTCAGTCACTGTGTGGTTATAGTGTGGTGGTATTAGTCAGTAACAGTATGGGGGTATTAGTCAGTCACTATGGGGTTATGGTGTGGAGGTATTATTCAGTAACTGTATGGGGGGTATTATTCAGTCACTATGTGGTTATGGTGTGGGGGTATTATTCAGTAACAATATGGGGGTATTATTCAGTCACTATGGGGTTATGGTGTGGAGGTATTATTCAGTAACAGTATGGGGGTATTATTCAGTCACTATGTGGTTAAGGTGTGGAGGTATTATTCAGTAACAGTATGGGGGTATTATTCAGTCACTATGTGGTTATGGTGTGGAGGTATTATTCAGTAACAGTATGGGGGTATTATTCAGTCACTATGTGGTTATGGTGTGGAGGTATTATTCAGTAACTGTATGGGGGGTATTATTCAGTCACTATGTGGTTATGGTGTGGCGGTATTATTCAGTAACAGTATGGGGGTATTATTCAGTCACTATGTGGTTATGGTGTGGAGGTATTATTCAGTAACAGTATGGGGGTATTATTCAGTAACAGTATGGGGTATTATTCAGTCACTATGTGGTTATGGTGTGGAGGTATTATTCAGTAACAGTATGGGGGTATTATTCAGTCACTATGTGGTTATGGTGTGGAGGTATTATTCAGTAACAGTATGGGGGTATTATTCAGTAACAGTATGGGGTATTATTCAGTCACTATGTGGTTATGGTGTGGAGGTATTATTCAGTAACAGTATGGGGGTATTAGTCAGTCACTATGTGGTTATGGTGTGGCGGTATTATTCAGTAACAGTATGGGGGTATTATTCAGTCACTATGTGGTTATGGTGTGGAGGTATTATTCAGTAACAGTATGGGGGTTTTATTCAGTAACAGTATGGGGGTATTATTCAGTCACTATGTGGTTATGGTGTGGCGGTATTATTCAGTAACAGTATGGTGGTATTATTCAGTCACTATGTGGTTATGGTCTGGTGGTATCATTCAGTAACAGTATTGGGGTATTAGTCAGTCACTATGTGGTTATGGTGTGGCAGTATTATTCAGTAACAGTACGGGGGTATTATTCAGTCACTATGTGGTTATGGTGTGGGGGTATTATTCAGTAACAGTATGGGGGTATTATTCAGTCACGATGTGGTTATGGTGTGGCGGTAATATTCAGTAACAGTATGGGGGTATTATTCAGTAACCGTATGGGGCTATTATTCTGTCACGATGTGGTTATGGTGTGGGGGTATTATTCAGTAACAGTATGGGGGTATTATTCAGTCACTATGTGGTTATGGTGTGGAGGTATTATTCAGTAACAGTATGGGGGTATTATTCAGTCACTATGTGGTTATGGTCTGGTGGTATTATTCAGTAACAGTATTGGGGTATTAGTCAGTCACTATGTGGTTATGGTGTGGCGGTATTATTCAGTAACAGTATGGGGTATTATTTAGTCACTATGTAGTTATGGTGTGGGGGTATTATTCAGTAACAGTATGGGGGTATTATTCAGTCACTATGTGGTTATGGTGTGGGGGTATTATTCAGTAACAGTATGGGGGTATTATTCAGTCACTATGTGGTTATGGTGTGGTGGTATTATTCAGTAACAATATGGGGGTATTATTCAGTCACTATGGGGTTATGGTGTGGTGGTATTATTCAGTAACAGTATGGAGGTATTATTCAGTCACTATGTGGTTATGGTGTGGGGGTATTATTCAGTAACAGTATGGGGGTATTATTCAGTCACTATGTGGTTATGGTGTGGTGGTATTATTCAGTAACAGTATGGGGGTATTATTCAGTCACTATGGGGTTATGGTGTGGTGGTATTATTCAGTAACAGTATGGGGGTATTAGTTAGTCACTATGTGATTACGGTGTGGCGGTATTATTCAGTAACAGTATGGGGGTATTATTCAGTCACTATGTGGTTATGGTGTGGGGGTATTATTCAGTAACAGTATGGGGGTATTATTCAGTCACTATGTGGTTATGGTGTGGAGGTATTATTCAGTAACAGTATGGGGGTTTTATTCAGTAACAGTATGGGGGTATTATTCAGTCACTATGTGGTTATGGTGTGGCAGTATTATTCAGTAACAGTATGGGGGTGTTATTTAGTCACAATATGGTTATGGTGTGGGGGTATTATTCAGTAACAGTATGGGGGTATTAGTCAGTCACTATGTGGTTATGGTGTGGAGGTATTATTTATAAACAGTATGGGGGTATTAGTCAGTCACTATGTGGTTATGGTGTGGAGGTATTATTCAGTAACAGTATGGAGGTATTGTGTATAATGATGATGACTCCAGGATGACTTCTTCTTGTGTATAATGATGATGACTCAAGGATGACTTCTTGTGTATAATGATGGTGACTCCAGGATGACTTCTTCTTGTGTATAATGATAATGACTCCAGGATGACTTCTCCTTGTGTATAATGATGGTGACTCCAGGATGACTTCTCCTTGTGTATAATGATGATGACTCCAGGATGACTTCTTCTTGTGTATAATGATGGTGACTCCAGGATGACTTCTTGTGTATAATGATGGTGACTCCAGGATGACTTCTTCTTGTGTATAATGATGGTGACTCCAGGATGACTTCTTCTTGTGTATAATGATGGTGACTCCAGGATGATTTCTTCTTGTGTATAATGATGGTGACTCCAGGATGACTTCTTCTTGTGTATAATGATGGTGACTCCAGGATGACTTCTTCTTGTGTATAATGATGGTGACTCCAGGATGACTTCTTGTGTATAATGATGGTGACTCCAGGATGACTTCTTCTTGTGTATAATGATGGTGACTCCAGGATGACTTCTTCTTGTGTATAATGATGGTGACTCCAGGATGACTTCTTCTTGTGTATAATGATGGTGACTCCAGGATGACTTCTTCTTGTGTATAATGATGGTGACTCCAGGATGACTTCTTCTTGTGTATAATGATGGTGACTCCAGGATGATTTCTTCTTGTGTATAATGATGATGACTCCAGGATGACTTCTCCTTGTGTATAATGATGGTGACTCCAGGATGACTTCTTGTGTATAATGATCGTGACTCCAGGATGACTTCTTCTTGTGTATAATGATAATGACTCCAGGATGACTTCTTGTGTATAATGATGGTGACTCCAGGATTACTTCTTCTTGTGTATAATGATCGTGACTCCAGGATGACTTCTCCTTGTGTATAATGATGGTGACTCCAGGATGATTTCTTCTTGTGTATAATGATGGTGACTCCAGGATGACTTCTTCTTGTGTATAATGATGGTGACTCCAGGATGACTTCTTGTGTATAATGATGGTGACTCCAGGATGACTTCTTCTTGTGTATAATGATGGTGACTCCAGGATGACTTCTTCTTGTGTATAATGATGGTGACTCCAGGATGATTTCTTCTTGTGTATAATGATGGTGACTGCAGGATGATTTCTTCTTGTGTATAATGATGGTGACTGCAGGATGATTTCTTCTTGTGTATAATGATGATGACTCCAGGATGACTTCTCCTTGTGTATAATGATGGTGACTCCAGGATGACTTCTTGTGTATAATGATCGTGACTCCAGGATGACTTCTTCTTGTGTATAATGATGGTGACTCCAGGATGACTTCTCCTTGTGTATAATGATGGTGACTCCAGGATGACTTCTCCTTGTGTATAATGATGATGACTCCAGGATGACTTCTTCTTGTGTATAATGATGGTGACTCCAGGATGACTTCTCCTTGTGTATAATGATGGTGACTCCAGGATGACTTCTTCTTGTGTATAATGATGGTGACTCCAGGATGACTTCTTGTGTATAATGATGGTGACTCCAGGATGACTTCTTCTTGTGTATAATGATGGTGACTCCAGGATGACTTCCTCTTGTGTATAATGATGGTGACTCCAGGATGACTTCTTGTGTATAATGATGGTGACTCCAGGATGACTTCTTGTGTATAATGATGGTGACTCCAGGATGACTTCTTCTTGTGTATAATGATGGTGACTCCAGGATGACTTCTTCTTGTGTATAATGATGATGACTCCAGGATGACTTAGTGACAGACTTTTTATAACACTTAGAGAGTTTGTCATGTATGTGGTGAGCATGACTTAGTGTGTTCAGGCTGTGATTTACCGCACTTCATTGAACTTATCCCTTCACTTTTACAATATTTTACAGGGTATTTATCAAAACTAGTACAGAAAAGGTGGAGTAGTTGCCCATAGAATTTAATCAGATACCTTCTTTAATTTTCAAAAAGGCCTCTGAAAAATAAGAGCTTCATCCTGATTGGTTGCTATGTGCGACTCCTTTACTTTTCTTTTGAACCAGTTTCGATAAATCTTCCTCTTTGTCTCTTGGCAGAAATGTTTCTTGGGCGCCTGTGTCCTGTCAATCAGAATAATATATTATGTCGCAGCAGATAAGTGCACAATGTCCGGCGCCGCGCTTGTACTTGCCATTCACAACTATTCAGATTACCTAAAATTCCTGCTATTAGTCTCAGCGGGAAGCTCTGATTGCTGCACCGCGTGTCGCCGCCATGGCGTTTACCTGCCTATTATAGCATGCCCACATATAATCCTCAGATGGCCTGCACTTTCTCTCACCTTAACATAACTCACCGCAAGATGAAATACAGAATTTACCCGACATTAACTCAATCAGGCGCCGCACACAGCGAGAAGGTTCTGCTGGAACAAGTCATTCATATTTTAAGTTAATTTTCTTAAATTTAAGTTAATTAATGAAGTAAACACGTGACCCTTGCCACCAGACGTGTGCGTAGCAATCTGAATTATGGCTTGCAAACAGGAAATTGTATTCTGTTTTTTTTCATGAAAAGTTAAAGAGCTGGTCCAGCGTTATATATAAAATAATAAGCGTCCTCATTGTATTTGGGAAAGTACTGCAACTTTTTGTTTCAATTCCATTCTATTTTTAAGATATCTGCTAGCTGTCAATGAATGTAAACCTGAATGTAAACAACAAAAATAGACTGACTTTTCCCACATTCTGCAATTTAACATCTTCCCTTTAAAATGTAGCAAAACATCAGCTGGTCAATGTTCCGATCATTTTAACGCTCTGATGATGAATGAAAATATTTTGTGTGTTTGGGGGCAGAGCAGATGATTATATCGATCACTGACTGTTTACAGGAAATCTTCCATGGACAGACATTAGAAGATGATGGTGTCAAGCCCCGCCCACCAGCTGGCTCTCTGCGCTGTCATATCAAACTCCTCCTCTGAGCACAGAGGCTCCTCCCACAGTCATCTTATAAGGCCGCTGTGCAGGGAATGCTGGGAGATAAAGCCACTGCTTTCATTACAGTCGCAGTAAAGTAGGGCAATCTGTGATACTGAAGACACGAGGGGATTTCACAATTCTGCCTGGAGATTTTCTTGAACTTATTCTGTGTATTTCTATGTAAAAGCTCATAAAACACAACCCCCCCCCCCCCCCCCACTTTTTATTTGGGGCTTTACTCTGCACTCACCGACAGGTATAGGAGGAAAGTTTTTTCTAAATTTCCCATAAAACCATTAGGCCGTCGGCCGCACTACTTCATAAAAGTTCTACTTGCGCCTCACAGAAGCCATTCCGCTCCCCTCTTATGTTACTGGCTCTTTGAGATTTACAATCGCGGCTTCCATGGGGGCATTAACTTTCTATTATCATGGGCTGATGAAGTGCAGACTTGTCCTCAGAAAATTAACAGGAAAACGGGGGCTACCAGATAATATGATCTACGAGCCCCCGAGCCCTGGCGCTGCCAAGTTTCCTGTTCTGCGCTTTACAAAGGTCTTAAATTATTTCCACTTTTCACATTTTTGAAATGTTTCGTTTTGTCATTTTCTGAGCCGGGACATAATTGCTTTCTTGGCGCAGCCGACATCACGTCTAACGAGACCTGATATTAAGAGCAGATACTCGACCTGAATGGCTCATTGTTTCAGCGCTAACTCAGCGGGTGGAGGCAGCACCTGTTTTTCCTCACTTTCCAATAAGTGACCGTCATATATCACCACCAGAGGCTCCAATCGTGTTTCTTGTCTCCATAGGTAACAACCCTTCCATATAACAGGGAGACTTTCTGACTGGATTCAATCTACCAAGTGCGCCAGCGCTAAAATCTGCGCAGATTGGGTTTATTCTTAGGAAAGTGACATCAAATATCCAGTGATCCGGCATCTCCTGACTCCCGGCTTACAGCAGAAACTTGTCACATTTTACATCATTTTTATTCAGTTTTCTTAACTTCACATCATGAATAGAGCCGAGAATGTCAGCGATCGATTGAAAACTGGCGCTCTCGTGCCTCACACATGTCCTAGGTCATGTCATAACGTCTCTGCTGTAATATAATCTCCTTATTGATGGACACAATGAATAAGCTAAGAAGAAGTCGGGACACCTTAATAATATCTTATACATTAGCAGCTGCCGCTGTCGCCAGGTACTGCACGCAAAACAATGGGGGATAAAAAATTCCAAATCACAGAGGACGAGGGCTGGGGTCTGAGTCCTAGATGATGCATCCCATATCCCTGACGAATTGCATTTTTAAAGGTGGATTTTCAAATACGTCAATGCCCACGACAGAGACGGCAAAATTCCCTGCTTCCTCCTATACCCCCCATTTACCTACTTTTTATAGACCTATTGACATTGGATGGTTTAGGGCTTAGTGATGCTTGTAATATCCCTGTTGGTCTAGGATGGTTATGGGTTTATATTTAATATCTATTCTGGTCTAGGATGGTTATGGGTTAATATCTAATGTCCCTGGTGGTCTAGGATGGTTATGGGTTAATATCTAATGTCCCTAGTGGTCTAGGATGGTTATGGGTTAATATCTAATGTCCCTGGTGGTCTAGGATGGTTATGGGTAAATATCTAATGTCCCTGGTGGTCAAGGATGTTTATTGGTTTATATCTAATATCCCTGGTGGTCTAGGATTGTTATGGGTTAATATCTAATATCCCTGGTGGTTTAGGATGGTTATGGGTTAATATCTAATATCCCTGGTGGTCTAGGATGGTTATGGGTAATATCTAATGTCCCTGGTGGTCTAGGATGGTTATGGGTTTATATTTAATATCTCTTGTGGTCTAGGATGGTTATGGATAATATCTAATGTCCCTGGTGGTCTAGGATGGTTATGGGTTTATATCTAATATCACTGGTGGTCTAAGAAGGTTATGGGTTTATATCTAATATCCCTGGTAGTCTAGGATGGTTATGGGTTTCGATCTAATATCCCTGGTGGTCTAGGATGGTTATTGGTTGATATCTATTATCCCTGGTGGTCTAGGGAGGTTATGGGTTATAGCTAATATCCCTGGTGGTCTAGGATGGTTATGGGTTTATATCTAATATCCCTCGTGGACTAGGATGGTTATGGGTTTATATCTAATATCCCTGGTGGTCTAGGATGGTTATGGATAATATCTAATGTCCCTGGTGGTCTAGGATGGTTATGGGTTTATATCTAATATCACTGGTGGTCTAAGAAGGTTATGGGTTTATATCTAATATCCCTGGTAGTCTAGGATGGTTATGGGTTTCGATCTAATATCCCTGGTGGTCTAGGATGGTTATTGGTTGATATCTATTATCCCTGGTGGTCTAGGGAGGTTATGGGTTATAGCTAATATCCCTGGTGGTCTAGGATGGTTATGGGTTTATATCTAATATCCCTCGTGGACTAGGATGGTTATGGGTTTATATCTAATATCCCTGGTGGTCTAGGATGGTTATGGGTAATATCTAATGTCCCTGGTGGTCTAGGATGGTTATGGGTTTATATTTAATATCTCTTGTGGTCTAGGATGGTTATGGGTTTCTATCTAATATCCCTGGTGGTTTAGGATGGTTATGGGTTTATATCTAATATCCCTGGTGGTCTAGGATGGTTATGTGTTTATATTTAATATCTCTTGTGGTCTAGGATGGTTATGGATTTATATCTAATACTCCTGGTGGTCTAGGATGTTATGGGTTGACATCTAATATCCCTGGTGGTTTAGGATGGTTATGGGTTTATATCTAATATCCCTGGTGGTCCACGATGGTTATGGATTTATATCTAATATTCCTGGTGATCTAGGATGGTTAAGGGTTTATAGCTAATATCCCTGGTGGTCTAGGATGGTTATGGGTTTATATCTAATATCCCTGGTGGTCTAGGGAGGTTATGGGTTTATATATCTAATATTCCTGGTGGTCTAGGATGGTTATGGGTTTATATCTAATACTCCTGGTGGTCTAGGATGTTATGGGTTGATATCTAAAATCCCTGGTGGTCTAGGATGGTTATAGGTTTATATCTAATATCCCTGGTGGTCTAGGATGGTTATGGGTTTATATCTAATACTCCTGGTGGTCTAGGATGTTATGGGTTGATATCTAAAATCCCTGGTGGTCTAGGATGGTTATAGGTTTATATCTAATATCCCTGGTGGTATAGGATGGTTAGGGATTTATATCTAATACTCCTGGTGGTCTAGGATGTTATGGGTTGATATCTAAAATCCCTGGTTGGCTAGGATGGTTATAGGTTTATATCTAATATCCCTGGTGGTCTAGGATGGTTATGGGTTAATATCTAATATCCCTGGTGGTCTAGGATGGTTATGAGTTTATATCTAATATCCCTGGTGATCTAGGGAGGTTATGGGTTTATATATCTAATATCCCTGGTGGTCTAGGATGGTTATGAGTTTATATCTAATATCCCTGGTGGTCTAGGATGGTTATGGGTTGATATCCATTATCCCTGTTGGTCTAGGGAGGTTATGGGTTATAGCTAATATCCCTGGTGGTCTAGGATGGTTATGGGTTAATATCTAATGTCCCTGGTGGTCAAGGATGGTTATTGGTTTATATCTAACATCCCTGGTGGTCTAGGATGGTTTGGGTTAATATCTAATGTCCCTGGTGGTCTAGGATGGTTATGTGTTTATATTTAATATCTCTTGTGGTCTAGGATGGTTATGGATTTATATCTAATACTCCTGGTGGTCTAGGATGTTATGGGTTGATATCTAATATCCCTGGTGGTTTAGGATGGTTATGGGTTTATATCTAATATCCCTGGTGGTCCACGATGGTTATGGATTTATATCTAATATTCCTGGTGGTCTAGGATGGTTATGGGTTTATATCTAATATCCCTGGTGGTCTAGGATGGTTATGGGTTAATATCTAATATCCCTGGTGGTCTAGGGAGGTTATGGGTTTATATATCTAATATCCCTGGTGGTCTAGGATGGTTATGGGTTTATATATCTAATATTCCTGGTGGTCTAGGATGGTTATGAGTTTATATCTAATATCCCTGGTGGTCTAGGATGGTTATGGGTTTATATATCTAATATCCCTGGTGGTCTTTGATGGTTATGGGTCAATATCCCTCTAGGTTTGGGGAAAATTAGTGGTCAACATTTTAAATTATATAATAATGATTTGGTTCATTATTATATGGTCCACTGTGAAGTAGTTATTATTGGGGTCTAGGACAGGAATTCTACCTTGAATTAGGCCCAGAATTCTCATAGGGGTTTGTCTTCTGCAGCCACCACTAGGGGGAGCTCACTGCACAAGGATTTTTACAGCTCCCATTGAATTCAATAATAAGATAGCATACATTGAGCTCCCCCTTGAAATATTGGGCGGAAAATATTATGTCTGGCGTTCCAAACGTCACTCTTAAAATAATGTCCTGCTGCAGCAGGAGGAGTAGAGGTGGCGGTTGCTGCAGCAGGAGGGGTAGAGGTAGCGGTTGCTGCAGCAGGAGTAGTAGAGGTGGCGGTTGCTGCAGCAGGAGGAGTAGAGGTGGCGGTTGCTGCAGCAGGAGGTGCAGCAGTGGGAGTGTCGCAGTGGGGTTACATGAGTGAGGACGGTACAGCAGGAGGAGCAGTATTCCTGGTGCAGCAAGAGGAGCAGTAGTTGCGGTGCAGGAGGAGGAGCAGTAGTCGGGGGTGCAGCAGCAGTAGTTTGTGGCGCAGGAGGAGCAGTATTTGAGGTGCAGGAGCAGCAGTATTCGGGGTGCAGCAAGAGGAGCAGTAGTTTGGGTTCAGCAGGAGCAGTATTCGGGTGCAGCAGGAAGAGCAGTATTTGGGGTGAAGCAGGAGGAGCAGTAGTTGTGGGTGCAGCAGGAGGAGCAGTATTCGGGGTGCAGCAGGAGGAGCAGTATTCGGGGTGCAGCAGGAGGAGCAGTATTTGGGTGCAGCAGGAGGAGCAGTATTTGGGGTGCAGCAGGAGCAGTATTTGGGGTGCAGCAGGAAGAGCAGTATTCGGGTGCAGCAGGAGGAGCAGTATTTGGGGTGCAGCAAGATAAGCAGTATTTGGGGTGCAGCAGGAGGAGCAGTATTCTGGGTGCAGCAGGAGGAGCAGCAGTTGTGGGTGCAGCAGGAGGAGCAGTATTCGGGGTGCAGCAGGAAGAGCAGTATTCGGGTGCAGCAGGAAGAGCAGTATTTGGGGTGCAGCAGGAGGAGCAGTATTTGAGGTGCAGCAGGAGGAGCAGTATTCGGGGTACAGCAGGAGGAGCAGTATTCGGGGTGCAGCAGGTGGTGCATCAGTTGTGGGTGCAGCCGGAGGAGCAGTCGTTTGGGGTGCAGCAGGAGGAGCAGTATTTCGGGTGCAGCAAAAGGAGCAGTATTCGGGGTGCAGCAGGTGGAGCAGCAGTTGTGGGTGCAGCAGGAGGAGCAGTAGTTTGGGGTGCAGCAGGAGGAGCAGTATTCGGGGTGCAGCAGGAGGAGCAGTATTCGGGGTGCAGCAGGAGGAGCAGTATTCGGGGTGCAGCAGGAGGAGCAGTATTTGGGGTGCAGCGGGTGGAGCAGCAGTGGGGGGTGCAGAGATTGTACCGGACAATAAAGCTGCGTTCCACAGACTGATACGAGTACAGCGCCATTACTGGGTGGGGCAGCGGCGCTGCGACGTGATGCTGATTACAACCTCGGAGCCCTTCACAGGGCGACGCTCGAGCAGCAAAAATCTAAGCGACCTTTTTGGATGCGCCATTATATCAAGTTGTTAATGTAGTGAAATAAATGAAGATGTTTTCAGTCTCGCTGGATGAAGTGATTTGTCAGTCGTCTTTCTTCGCAGTCTGTACGGCCGCTGTGTATTTCACTTATCCAATAGGTGACGGCTGATTTTTTCAACATTTCGTTTTGGATGCTGCGTTTTCTCCCCGACTGTCGAGTGAAAGTTATAAAAGCGAAATATCACCGGGCGAGGGAGGCAAAAAATGGGAGCGTGGACATGTCTGCGTAAGAGGCGGAGCTTTTTATTGTACTTTATGGTCATCTCTGACTACAAATCCCAGCTGCCCCAGCGATGCTTGCTCCTCCCACTGCATGATGCTGCAGCAGTGGGGAGACATGATTGGAGGAAAGCAGTCACCTGTGTAGGTGGTGGAGGGGTGTGGCCAGCAGCAAGGGGATTGTCATGACTACCTGAGAAGTGTGAGATCCAGGGCCTGGAGAAGCAGCAGTGGTGGGAGAGGAATCCCCTGCAGCTGCCCGGACCACCCAGAGGGAGCCACAGCCTGAGATCAGCCGCCACATACAGTCCTGAGAGCAGCCCCCACATACGGTCCTGAGAGCAGCCGCCACGTACGGCCCTGAGAGCAGCCGCCACGTACGGCCCTGAGAGCAGCCGCCACGTACGGCCCTGAGAGCAGCCGCCACGTACGGCCCTGAGAGCAGCCGCCATGTACGGCCCTGAGAGATTTGTAGTACTTCTGCGTCGTTACTCTGCTGTACTTGTCAGCTGAAGGGGCAATAGACGGAGTTAAGTTTCTGCCACTGGAGGGCGATGTTTCCACCTGGTCCTGTTCACAGAGCGGCTGCCGTTACACTGTGGTACAGTTTTCATCGTTTGCGCCATTGCGGGACCGCGTGTAACTTTTTTACTTATCTCTCACTGCGCCAACACCGAGACAAATCTCCACTGCCGCCATACTTGTTAGTCAGTGACTGGCCGCTGGTGTGACTATTATATCCGCATAACGTCTCCTCGCCTTTGTTTATATCACGTCACTTGTCCGGCCCGGGGCTGATATTCCGGGTTGCGCTCCGGGGCTGATATTCCGGGTTGCGCTCCGGGGTTGTCCAGGAAAAGGGTCCACTTTTTATTAGTCGTCGCCTCCGTCCATGGATCTGATTTTCCCCTGAATGGGATGAGCTGCTATACCAGACACAGCCACGGACAGGAGGGGCGCTGTTTCTGGAAAAAAAATCTGAATCTTTTTTTTTTTGTACCCCTGGACAACATGGTAAAGCTGCCACTGTGCCCATCAATTGTCCCCCTGCCAGGCTGTGGATGGCGCAGTGCTGTGCCATGCGGGTGATCTCACTGGACCTGCTCGCTGTTTATGATTGCGCTCATTTTACTTGTTAACGGTTCTGAGAGGCGGAAGGAATTCTGGGAAGAGAGTAACGACTTGTAGTCTGTAGGTTATTGCGGGTTGTAGTGTGACCACTGCTCTATGTGAACGCCGCCGCCATGTCTGTGCGCACATTCACATACGTCGGCGTTCTCGTTATTGTGGGATCTTATCTCAGTCCGTGACGTCTCTGCCGCCCCATAAATTCTCACGTGTCGTGAATCGCACCGCTGTCCTGTGTTGTACAGGGATCGTGAGACCCTCCGGTGCCAGGAGCAACCACAACCTGTGCACCCCCTATAACCCCCCCCCCCCCCCGCACGCAGCCGATCCTACACCCCCCCCCCCCCGCCCGCAGCTCCTCTCGCTCGGCTGTTCTGGGCGCGCTCAGTCTGAAGGTCGCTCGCTGTTTCGCCGCTCAGTAATAAGAAGGATTTACGACCTGACGGCGTGGATGTAATTGTAGAGGCCAAACCTGGGGCAGGGTCTGAACCGTCCCCTGACAACGCCCTCGTCCCCGCTGACAGAGGACTGTATTGAGGACTATGAGGGGTCCCTGGCCTGGACTTCTCTACCATCTACTATACGGATGACCCCCAGCTGCCAGTTCCACTCATTGAAGGCCCCCGGGCATGGGCACCGTGCCCCTTATGTCCCAAAAACACCATAAAAAAAAGATGAGACGGGGGCATCGATTCTACCTTTGATTGGCTGCTCCGGGACCGTTTTGATACTTGAGGTTAGAAATGTAAAGACTGGAGCGTCCCCTCTGCTGATTGGATAATAGGCATTGAGCCAACGGGGAGGCTGAAGCTTCGATGTGACACGCCAACTAATACTCCCATCATCTCCTACATCAGGATCATGGAAGCCGTGCGTGGACCTGGCAGGAGCAGTGGCAGTAATGCGTGTGGATATTTATGTGGACGGTCATTTCTGTCTGGTCTCCACGATGACACCAGAAGGGGACGCGTTGTCATCTCAATATCTCAGTAGTGCAGCCTCAGGCTTTGGGCCTGGTTCTTGCAGGGATCTCCACCCTGAAGGGAGATTATGAGGCTTTGCGCGGAGTCGTCTTCTACAACGGAGCTGAACAATGGCGCCTGGAGCCGCAGCGTCCTCCCGCAGGGTCAAGGCTGCAATTACAAATGTTCACACAAGATGAGAATCTGTTTCCGCTCGACTTTTATGGGGGGAACATATTTCCTAACTATTGATTTTATGGCTGTGAACATAAAACCTTAAATGACAGAAAATAAAATTTACTTGGAAAACCCACATTTCAGAGATTGGATTTAATGTCAGATGTCGAAATGTTTTACATATAAAGTAAATAAGATATTTCTGTCCAGAACGGATTCATCCCATAAATCGCCTTAATAAGGTCAATGATCGCCTCGTAATCCGCAGAGAACAAATTAGCGCTGAGGACCCGAGCCCGTGAACGAGGACCAGATTTATATGACACGGGGGAGCCCAGTCCACGGCACAGCAAATAGTTGGGGTCCCCGTCATTAGGGCTTCTGGTAATTAAAGGTGTCCCATATGAAGGAGCTGAGAGCCCGGACCTCCATTCACTGCAGAGGTCAGCGGTGTAATAGTCTGCAGAGTATATCAGTCTCTGTCATGAGGGAAGAGCAATGTTCTGCAGAAATTACTGGATAGAGAATTGTTATCATCCTGTTTCTGGACTTGAATTTGAAGCTGAGTTTTTGGGGGGACGTGGTCGATCACTCAGCCGATACAATTTACCGGCACTGATAACTCCTTCCGTTCCTCGTTACGTGTGCAGCAAATGTTCCTCAAGGACACAACCAAAAACCCTGTGAGAAGGGCTGTGATTGGAAGCGTCCTGGAGTAACCGCTCCGCTACGAAGCAGCAGCCCACGTAACTCACAGAGCGGGGGCGTCGAGCTCTGATGCGCATGACGTGTAATAATCGTCTCCCCTCCGCTATATCAGTCACTACAGAGATCCTCACCACCGCTAGACGTGACATCACCAGCAGAAATGTGTGTCCGGAGCTTCATGACACGGGTTTCCATGGTCGCTGAACAACCCTGCACAATGCCAAGTGGCGGCTGGAGTGGTGTAAAGCACGTCGTCACTAGACTCTGGAGCAGCGTGTTCTCCGGATGAATCGTAGCGCACTATCTGGCAGTCTGATGAATCTCGGTTTGGTGGGTGCCAGGAGAACGCCCCCTACTGGAATGCATAGTGCCTACTGTAACGTGGTGGAGTGGTACATGGCGGGGGCTATTTATCAGTGTTTTTCCTCTTATTTCCAGTGAAGGGTTAATACTTCAGATTACAAAGACACGTAACACAATTGTAGACTCCAGTTTGGGTTTTGGCCTTTTCCAGTACGACTGCGCCCCAGTACACACAGCGAGCAACATTAAGACGTGGGGAGAAGCTTGAGAGTCTGCACAGAGCCCGGACCACGACCCCAGACAGAACAAGACCTCATCCAACACCTTTGGGATGAATTATGAGCCAGACCTTCTCCCCAAACAACAGTGCCTGAGCTCACAAAGGGGCACAAATTCACAGACACCTCAACATCTTATGGAAAGAGTGAGGGGATGTTATACCACAAAAGGGGCCAACTCCATATTAACAGCCAGGGATGTGGAAGGGGATGCCCAACAAGTTCATATAGGTGTGATGGTCAGGGGGCACATACTTTTGGACATATTGTAGATCTACAGCGCCTTGTGATAGTCTTCACCCTCCTGGTGTTCTTCCTGTTTTGTTGCATTACAACCGTAAAATTGATTGTCGGGGGTTTGTACCATTTCATTTACACAACATGTCTACTACTACTACTACCACCACTACCACAGGTCTCCTACTACCACCACTGCCTCAGGTCTACTACTACCACCACTGCCACAGGTCCACTACTACTACCACCACTGCCACATGTCTCCTACTACTACCACTGCCACAGGTCTACTACTACCACCACTGCCACAGGTCTACTACTACCACCACTGCCACAGGTCTACTACCACCACTGCCACAGGTCTACTACTACCACCACTGCCACAGGTCTACTACTACTACCACCACTGCCACATGTCTCCTACTACTACCACTGCCACAGGTCTACTACTACCACCACTGCCACTGGTCTACTACTACTACCACTGCCACAGGTCTACTACTACCACCACTGCCACAGGTATCCTACTACCACCACTGCCACAGGTCTACTACTGCCACAGGTCTACTACTACCACCACTGCCACAGGTCTACTACTACTACCACTGCCACAGGTCTACTACCACCACTGCCACAGGTCTACTACTGCCACAGGTCTACTACTACCACCTCT
Source organism: Rhinoderma darwinii (assembly GCF_050947455.1). Classification (NCBI taxonomy): domain Eukaryota; kingdom Metazoa; phylum Chordata; class Amphibia; order Anura; family Rhinodermatidae; genus Rhinoderma; species Rhinoderma darwinii. The sequence continues at coordinate 76,713,076 of NC_134695.1, forward strand.
GCCACAGGTCTACTACTACCACCACTGCCACAGGTCTACTACTACCACCACTGCCACAGGTCTACTACTACTACCACTGCCACAGGTCTACTACCACCACTGCCACAGGTCTACTACTGCCACAGGTCTACTACTACCACCTCTGCCACAGGTCTACTACTACCACCACTGCCACAGGTCTACTACTACCACCACTGCCACAGGTCTACTACTACTACCACTGCCACAGGTCTACTACTACTGCCACAGGTCTACTACTACCACCACTGCCACAGGTCTACTACTACTACCACTGCCACAGGTCTCCTACTACCACCACTGCCACAGGTCTACTACTGCCACAGGTCTACTACTACCACGACTGCCACAAGTCTACTACTACCACCACTGCCACAGGTCTACTACTACTACTAACACTGCCACAGGTCTACTACTACCACCACTGCCACAGGTCTACTACTGCCACAGGTCTACTACTGCCACAGGTCTACTACTACCACCTCTGCCACAGGTCTACTACTACCACCACTGCCACAGGTCTACTACTACCACCACTGCCACAGGTCTACTACTACTACCACTGCCACAGGTCTACTACTACTGCCACAGGTCTACTACTACCACCACTGCCACAGGTCTACTACTACTACCACAGGTCTCCTACTACCACCACTGCCACAGGTCTACTACTGCCACAGGTCTACTACTACCACGACTGCCACAGGTCTACTACTACCACCACTGCCACAGGTCTACTACTACTACTAACACTGCCACAGGTCTACTACTACCACCACTGCCACAGGTCTACTACTGCCACAGGTCTACTACTACCACCTCTGCCACAGGTCTACTACTACCACCACTGCCACAGGTCTACTACTACCACCACCACTGCCAGAGGTCTACTACTACTACCACTGCCACAGGTCTACTACTACCACCACCACTGCCACAGGTCTACTACTACTACCACCACTGCCACAGGTCTACTACTACTGCCACAGGTCTACTACTACCACCACTGCCACAGGTCTACTACTACTACCACTGCCACAGGTCTCCTACTACCACCACTGCCACAGGTCTATTACTACCACCACTGCCACAGGTCTACTACCACCACTGCCACAGGTCTACTACTACCACCACTGCCACAGGTCTACTACTACTACCACCACTGCCACATGTCTCCTACTACTACTACCACTGCCACAGGTCTACTACTACCACCACTGCCACTGGTCTACTACTACTACCACTGCCACAGGTATCCTACTACCACCACTGCCACAGGTCTACTACTGCCACAGGTCTACTACTACCACCACTGCCACAGGTCTACTACTACCACCACTGCCACAGGTCTACTACTACTACCACTGCCACAGGTCTACTACTACCACCACTGCCACAGGTCTACTACTGCCACAGGTCTACTACTACCACCTCTGCCACAGGTCTACTACTACCACCACTGCCACAGGTCTACTACTACCACCACCACTGCCACAGGTCTACTACTACTACCACTGCCACAGGTCTACTACTGCCACAGGTCTACTACTACCACCACTGCCACAGGTCTACTACTACTACCACTGCCACAGGTCTACTACTACCACCACCACTGCCACAGGTCTACTACTACTACCACTGCCACAGGTCTACTACTACTGCCACAGGTCTACTACTACCGCCACTGCCACAGGTCTACTACTACTACCACTGCCACAGGTCTCCTACTACCACCACTGCCACAGGTCTCCTACTACCACCACTCCCACAGGTCTACTACTACCACCACTGCCACAGGTCTACTACTACTACCACTGCCACAGGTCTCCTACTACCACCACTGCCACAGGTCTCCTACTACCACCACTCCCACAGGTCTACTACTACTACTACTACTACTACTACCACTGCAACAGGTTTACTACTACCACTGCCACACAACACGACTACTACTACCAGTACCGCAGGTCTAATACTACCACTGCCACACAGCACGACTACTACTTCTACCACTGTCACACAACATGTCTACTACTACCACTGCCACAGGTTTACTACTACTACTACTACCACCACACCACATGTCTACTACTGCCACACATGTCTACTACTACCACCACTGTCACACAACACTACTACTACCACACAAAACTACTACTACCACAGGTCTAATACTACCACTGCCACACGTCTACTACTACCACACATCATGCCTACTACTACTACTGCCACACATGTCTACTAACACTAGCAAACGTCTACTACTGCCACAAAATATGACCACTACCACACAACATGCCGCCTGTTACTACTACTACTACCACCACTGCCACACAACATGTTTACTACTACTACCACTGCCACACATCATGACTTCTACTGCCACTGCCACACATCATGACGACTACTACTACAACCACTGCCACACATCATGTCTACTACTACTGCCACACATCATGTCTACTACTACTGCCACTGCCACACAGCATGTCTACTACTACCACCACTGCCACTGGTCTACTACTACTACCACTGCCACAGGTCTACTACTACCACCACTGCCACAGGTATCCTACTACCACCACTGCCACAGGTCTACTACTGCCACAGGTCTACTACTACCACCACTGCCACAGGTCTACTACTACCACCACTGCCACAGGTCTACTACTACTACCACTGCCACAGGTCTACTACTACCACCACTGCCACAGGTCTACTACTGCCACAGGTCTACTACTACCACCTCTGCCACAGGTCTACTACTACCACCACTGCCACAGGTCTACTACTACCACCACCACTGCCACAGGTCTACTACTACTACCACTGCCACAGGTCTACTACTACCACCACCACTGCCACAGGTCTACTACTACTACCACTGCCACAGGTCTACTACTACTGCCACAGGTCTACTACTACCGCCACTGCCACAGGTCTACTACTACTACCACTGCCACAGGTCTCCTACTACCACCACTGCCACAGGTCTCCTACTACCACCACTCCCACAGGTCTACTACTACCACCACTGCCACAGGTCTACTACTACTACCACTGCCACAGGTCTCCTACTACCACCACTGCCACAGGTCTCCTACTACCACCACTCCCACAGGTCTACTACTACTACTACTACTACTACCACTGCAACAGGTTTACTACTACTACTACTACTACTACTACTACTACTACTACTGTCAGGGTTAAACTTCCTTCTCCCTGTTATTCTACACCGAATAGCCACCTCTGTAAATTGGAACTGAGGGCATGCATGGAGAAAATATACCACGAGACAAGTTGGTATAGATCCTCCCTCAGTGAGGTAGGAAGTGAACTGAACTTTTTTATTGAACAAAGAAACACAAAGAAATCTTCTCTGTAGGAAGGTGGGACGTGCTTAAGCCCCATTGGCTCCTCAGCTGTAAGTTCTTCTGTACACTCCTCTTGCATTCCAGGGGCGGTGTCTCCATAGGCGTGTCCGTCATGCAGGCTCCTTTGTGTTCCATAGATCCAATCTCTTTGTGAAATATACTGATATATATATATATATATATATATATATATATATATATATATACTACATATATGTAAGGATAATATTTTTGCAAACCATATACATGGTAATGATCCCTGACACTACTACTACTACTACCACTGCCACAGGTCTACTACTACTACTATTGCCACAGGTGTACTACTACTACCACCACTGCCACAGGTTTACTACTACCACTGCCACAGGTCTCCTACTACCACCACTGCCACAGGTCTACTACTACTACTACTACCACTGCCACAGGTCTTCTACTACTACCACTGCCACAGGTCTCCTAATACTACCACTGCCACAGGTCTACTACCACCACTGCCACAGGTCGTCTACTACTACTACTACCACTGCCACAGGTCTTCTACTACTACTACCACCACTGCCACAGGTCTTCTACTACTACTACCACTGCCACAGGTCTCCTACTACCACCACTGCCACAGGTCTACTACTACCACAGGTCTACTGCTACCACAGGTCTACTACTACTATCACAGGTCTCCTACTACCACCACTGCCACAGGTCTACTACTACTACCACTGCCACAGGTCTCCTACTACCACCACTGCCACAGGTCTACTACTACCACAGGTCTCCTACTACCACCACTGTCACAGGTATACTACTACCACAGGTCTCCTACTACCACCACTGTCACAGGTCTACTACTAGCACTGCCACAGGTCTCCTACTACTAGCACTGCCACTGGTCTCCTACTACCAGCACTGCCACAGGTCTACTACGACCACTGAAACAGGTCTACTACAACCACCACTGCCACAGGTCTACCACTATCACACAACATGTCTACTACTACCACTTGCACAGGTCTAATACTACCACTGCCACACAACACGAATACTACTACTGCCATAGATCTACTACTGCCACACATCATGTCTACTACTACCACCACTGCCACAGGTCTACTACTACCACTACCACACAACATGTATACTACTACCACTGCCACACAACACGACTACTACTACCAGTACCGCAGGTCTAATACTACCACTGCCACACAGCACGACTACTACTTCTACCACTGTCACACAACATGTCTACTACTACCACTGCCACAGGTTTACTACTACTACTACTACCACCACACCACATGTCTACTACTGCCACACATGTCTACTACTACCACCACTGTCACACAACACTACTACTACCACACAAAACTACTACTACCACAGGTCTAATACTACCACTGCCACACGTCTACTACTACCACACATCATGCCTACTACTACTACTGCCACACATGTCTACTAACACTAGCAAACGTCTACTACTGCCACAAAATACGACCACTACCACACAACATGCCGCCTGTTACTACTACTACTACCACCACTGCCACACAACATGTTTACTACTACTACCACTGCCACACATCATGACTTCTACTGCCACTGCCACACATCATGACGACTACTACTACAACCACTGCCACACATCATGTCTACTACTACTGCCACACATCATGTCTACTACTACTGCCACTGCCACACAGCATGTCTACTACTACCATTGCCACACATGTCCACTACTACCACTGCCACACATCATGTCTACTACTACTACTACTACTGTCACACATCATGTCTACTACTACTACTGCCACACAGCATGTCTACTACTACCATTGCCACACATGTCCACTACTACCACTGCCACACATCATGTCTTGTGTCCAGCGTCTTGAAGTTATAAAATAGATTCTGGTCTAGATGAAGATGTGTATTAGGCTGGTCTAGGTAAGCGGGTGCATCAGGCTGGTCTAGGTAAGCGGGTGTATTAGGCTGGTCTAGGTAAGCGGGTGTATTAGGCTGTTCTAGGTAAGCGGTTGTATTAGGCTGTTCTAGGTAAGCGGTTGCATCAGGCTGGTCTAGGTAAGCGGGTGCATCAGGCTGGTCTAGGTAAGCAGGTGTATCAGGCTGGTCTAGGTAAGCGGGTGTATTAGACTGGTCTAGGTAAGCGGGTGTATTAGGCTGTTCTAGGTAAGCGGGTGTATTAGGCAGGTCTAGGTAAGTGGGTGTATTAGGCTGGTCTAGGTAAGCGGGTGCATCAGGCTGGTCTAGGTAAGCGGGTGCATCAGGCTGGTCTAGGTAAGCGGGTGCATCAGGCTGGTCTAGGTAAGCAGGTGCATCAGGCTGGTCTAGGTAAGAGGGTGCATCAGGCTGGTCTAGGTAAGCGGGTGCATCAGGCTAGTCTAGGTAAGCGGGTGCATCAGGCTAGTCTAGGTAAGCGGGTGCATCAGGCTGGTCTAGGTAAGAGGGTGCATCAGGCTGGTCTAGGTAAGCGGGTGCATCAGGCTGGTCTAGGTAAGCGGGTGCATCAGGCTAGTCTAGGTAAGCGGGTGCATCAGGCTGGTCTAGGTAAGCAGGTGCATCAGGCTGGTCTAGGTAAGCGGGTGCATCAGGCTGATCTAGGTAAGAGGGTGCATCAGGCTGGTCTAGGTAAGCGGGTGCATCAGGCTGGTCTAGGTAAGCGGGTGCATCAGGCTGGTCTAGGTAAGCGGGTGCATCAGGCTGGTCTAGGTAAGCGGGTGCATCAGGCTGGTCTAGGTAAGCGGGTGCATCAGGCTGGTCTAGGTAAGCGGGTGCATCAGGCTGGTCTAGGTAAGCGGGTGCATCAGGCTGGTCTAGGTAAGCGGGTGCATCAGGCTGGTCTAGGTAAGAGAGTGCATCAGGCTGGTCTAGGTAAGCGGGTGCATCAGGCTGGTCTAGGTAAGCGGGTGCATCAGGCTGGTCTAGGTAAGCAGGTGCATCAGGCTGGTCTAGGTAAGTGGGTGTATTCGGCGGGTGCTGTTTTGTGCGATTTCTCTGTACATCGATCGATATTGCCGCTGCTCTGACCTCGCACAATTTGTAAGAACATCCGGAAAAGTGTTTTTTTGCTTTTGTTTTTTACGGAGTGGTTCACTGATCTGATAGACGGAGCAGCGGAGGGGTCACATTTATTTCTGGGAATAGAGCGGCTTCTGAAACAATATTCTGCGATGTATTAATGAATTATGCAAAATGTCGCCCGTCTTTTCACTAAATATTCTGTGTACAGGACGCCGCCGCCGCCGCGCGCAATTAATATTTCTTGGCTGAAAATATTTTTCATTAATTTTATACAAGTCAGAATGTGAAATAATAAGCTCGTTTGAAATAGTGAGAATGTTTTAGCGCAAATCATTCTAGGTATCTTTAAAAAAACAGCCGACTAATGCAGTATTATGTTTTATTACGTCATAAAATTATCTGCTAAAACTCCGCTCATAAATGTAGAGAAATGTAAACCGCGCGATTAGTTATGTTTTCCCAGATAAAAGTGATTAGCATAGCCATCAACATCGCCTCCAAGTGAGAGACGCGCCGCTTACGCCCGCGGAGCCAGATAAATATCTTTCTATCAATTCTGCATTTAAAAGCCGCCGTCTCTGTGTAAAATTGTAAAATAATCTTCTGAAAGTAAAAGTTCGGCCCAAATATAATCCATCCGGTCCCATCTACATCTACAGCCCTATAGATAATGGGTGACGACACTCCCAAGGTCTACGGCCGGGGGCAGAAGTGTCTGGACAGTGACCGGTGACCTCGTGTAACCGCACAATGGAGACCGGAACCTGCCACATCGAGCCAACCGTCCGACCTGCGGCAGCGAATCCCAGAGCCGGAGGAGAAGATTCATATATAGTCCTATAGCGGGACCAGGTTCAGTGGAACGAAGCAATGTAAATCCTCACTCGTTCTTGGTTTAGGGGTCCAGTGGGTCTGACTCAGTGATTGACAGCTACACTACATGGTGAAAAGTATGAAAGTATGTGCCCCCCTCTTATCATTGTATCCCGGTGTTTCCTGTAGGGTAATGTGGAGGGGGTACATACTTTTCTCCAAAATAGTGTATCTCTCTGCGAGTGAACATACAGATATACCTGCCAATCAATGATTAGGACCGCCCACTGGACTCCTAAACCCAGAATAGGCAAAGATGTAATTGAATATTATATAAGTTTTACTGAATCTTTTCTAACATTGTATCACTCTGCTCTGCTCCTCCTGCTCTATAACGTGCTGCCCAAAAATTGTAGAGCAGGCTCGACGTGACAGGTTCCCTTTAATTCAAAGTATAAAAATAAATTAAAATATTGCATTAATTGCAGCCATTTTTTCTATAATCCGTCCATTTTCACCAGCTCTGCAATAATTGGAGAAAGTAACAGTGTAACATCCGCGGTCGCAGACTGCAGACTCCTATCATCCTGCAGACTCCTATCATCCTGCAGACGTCTTCCTCCCCAGAGATGCCAGCACATGCGGCCGTCCTGTCCTGCAGTGACCACTAGGGTGCGCACTCGAGCTCATTCCCGGCCTTAATGGGCCAGAGCACACACATGTTTTAGATTGACAGATTGCTCCCATGATCACCCTGGACTATAAGAAGGGTCCTGCCCCTTCACTCCTTGCCTAAGCGTTGTTGTGTTTACTTGTGTTAGTATTTGCAAATGGTCCCTTAGTGTTTTCCAGTTCCCAGTGTTCCCATTCCTGCTGCCTGTATCCTGTGCTACCTTGTTCCTGTGCCGTAGAGCGTTGGAGTCGTGTTGTGCCGTATACTACGCCTGCTATATTTCACCGCGCCAGGTGTCTGCCTGCTGCCAAGGTCCCATCCGAGCCTGCCAGCTGCTATCGCGGTAAGGCCCAGTGGGTCCACACACCCATCGTGACAAAGAATGATAAATATCAGGATTCTTGTTGATATTTGGAGGTAGTCAGTGACTGGAGTCTGGACCCCTTGAACGCCACCACATGCTGAGTTTCCTCCGTGAGATGCTTTTAGTTTTTTTGCCGCCGCCTTCACTTGCAACTTTTTTGTGGCTGTTTCTACTTCAGTTTTGTCTTCCGTAAGGAAAAGCCCAATGGGGTTGCGCAGTTCTGTGGATTTGGTAAACTTCTGACTCTGCTATTATTCCACTACCCGGCTCCAGGTCCGACTCCTTCATAAATGGCTTGTGTACGGTATGATGGGCCCGGTTGTCTATGCTGTTTCCGTAACTCCCATAGAAGTGAACGAGACATACGTAAACGGCGGAGCACTGATTCTCACACAACGGGGCAGGGTTGGGGGACCCCCGTTCGGAGATAGATGAAGTTTCTTGTGGATATGTCTTTCATGGGGCAGCCCCTTTAAGGTCTGTGGAGGACGCTGGGAATATTATTAGAGGATATTTATCAATATTGTCATAAAAAGCATCAGTTTATGAAACCGCAAAATTGAGTCAGATAGCGCAAAATTTATAAATGATAGATTTATGTTTTTTACCTACACCACCTCGTGTCTGTATCTGCACATCAATAATTTGCACATAAAAAAATGATGCACGTCGTCTTTGCCACATCTCTTTTCTAGAACTGTTTCAAAACTGTCATTGAGGGTGTAGACACTGCCTAAAACAAAAAATTTGGTGCGTGCCACGTACTTAATTTTTATGGTGCATTTTGCTTCGTAAATCTCCACATTACATTAATGGCTTCTCTTGAAAAATAGATGATAGCGCTAAAAGTCAGCCAGTGCCATGCAGTGCCTATATAATTGTGCCACACGGTGCCTATATATCAGTGCCAGCCGGTGCCTATATGACAGTGCCAGGGGGTGCTTCTATGTCAGTGCCACGCCGAGGCTCTATACCTGTGCCACGCCGGGGCTCTAATGGTGGACCATCATTAGGGCAGTTTGAGCGGCTCCCAGGGGGCCCATCGCAGGGGTGGGATCTGGCCGGCTCTTCCGATCCAGTTGCTAAAATTACAGCAGGATCAGAGAATCGAGTAGAAGTGGGACCCAGAAGTGGTTTCCTGCACTCAATTGCATCCACGTTCTTAGGACGCAGATACAATTGATCAGTCTAGCGCTGGCGAGGCACGGAACTATCAGTTCCCTGCCCTTTGTCACTTTGCCAGTAATGCAGGTGGCACGATGCCATCCTAGTGGCCCCTGCATTGTTCCACTAGATGAAGCCTTGTCAGAAGAGATCAAGCCTGCATTGCTGGAGGACAGCGCAGGAATAAGGACAGTTGAGCATATAATATTTTTTTTTCTTCAGTGGGCAGTGTGGGGGCGCGATCTATGGGGGCCGCGGCATGAGGGGGCCTATGCCGCCCACCGACATGCCCCCTCTATGCCCGGTGGTGCTGCTAGCGAACGTTAAGGCCTCTACAGAGCTCACGCCGCCCGGCCACTAACATTTATGAGCTGGGCGGCATGGGCCCCCTCATGCCTCGTGGCGTCGCTATCACCGGAGGGGCCCCGATGCTAGCGACAGCCACATTCACTTGTATCTGCATCCTCAGGACGAAGATACAATTAATTACTATAGGCTGCGCTGTAAAGTCACCCTGCGCAGGCCGGCGTGATGACATCACTGCATCCCGCTGTCCTGCGCAAGCGTCCCCCGCCCCTTCCTAGAGGATGTGCAGCGCTCCGTCCATCACGGGAACGTGGCAAGGTAAGTACAAATATATTATACAATATGTTGTTTTTGGGGGGGTGGCTGTGTAGCACTATATACAAGAGGGGAGCAGGGTGGCACTATATACAAGGGGGCTGTGTGGCACTATATATAAGGGGGGAGCTGTGTGGCACTATATACAAGGGGGGGAGGCGTTGCACTATATACAAGGGAGGAGATGAGTGGCACTATATACAAGTGGGCGGCTGTGTGGCACTATATACAAGGGGGGGTGGCGTGGCATATACAAGGGAGGAGCTGTGTGGCGCGATCTACAAGAGAACGGGGCTGTGTGACACTATCTACAGCGGGTGGCTTTATGGCACTATCTACAAGTGGGGTGTAGCAAAAAAGTAGAAATGTGTGCAGCCCAGCAGAACTAGACCTCCAGCTTCCAAGAATCCGACTGATGGATACCCACAATGTAAATGCAAAAAGGAAACAGCACTCCAGCAAAGATTTCAATAATCCAAATTTATTCTCACATGCCATCATCTTTGTTTCACATATGGGAGAATAAATTTGGATTCTTGTAATCTTTGCTGGAGTGCTGTTTCCTTTTTGCATTTACAAGTGGGGTGTGACACTGTCTACAGGGGGGCTGCATGGCACAATCTACAGGGGGGGCTGCATGGCACAATCTACAGGGGGCACTATCTATAAGGGGGCTGCGTGTTGCACCCAGGGAAGGAGTGGCCCAGTCAATTTTGCTATGGGGCCCAGTCTTTCCTAGTTACGCCCATGACGGGGAGGCAACATGGGGAGCACCGTGTATGGTACTATTATACTTAGGGGCATAGTGTGTGGCACCATAAGAATTTTATCTTCGTTTATAGGTGCGCAAATGTTGGAAAAGTGAGGAGCTGAAAACATCTGAGTTGCAAATTCTGCAGAGATGGGTTGTGGCCGTGAGACGTCTTCATGAGGTCTTGACTGGATGGCGAAGAAAAGCGAAAAAGAATGAATAGAATCTGAGATGTCACCTGTGAGTCACTAGATTTATAGAGAATGTGTCACCTCTCCTGACATTTTTATTATAGGAAATCCTTGTATTCCACAAAAAGTCTTTGTGCAGTCCAGGACTAATAGACAACTTTGTGTTACTATTCCCCTTGTCAGGAGGACGTGTCCCTGTACAGTGGGATACTGTCAGCGATGGTTGGAGACTGTCAGCATGTAAGGACACAGCCCTTTGACAAGGGGAATTGTAACACCTATTTGTCGATGCTCGCACAGAAAGGTAGTGTTCACTAGAGACAAGGCGGTGAAGAAGGGGGGTCCAAGTTTGGGGAACAGCCCAGGGCCTATGATTTACTTAACCCGCTACTGCAAATAATACACGTCTCCCTTTCTCCGTGGCTTGCATGTAGATGCATGTTTTAATGCTTGGTGTGGGTGCTCCATATGGTAGTGCCCGTGGGGTATTTGACCCTTTTTCCCCTTCTCATAACGCAGTGACAGATGCTACGCAGATGGTGCAGGTTTTTTCTGCGGCAGGACACTTTTGCAGCGGTGTAGTAAAGTGTATCATGTGAGCAGCACGTGCTCCGCCAGCGCACGGTAGAGGAATAACTTCTGCAGTCTGGCTGCTCGTTGACACTCTGGATTTTCCAGCTCCAGTTAAATAATATTGTTCCAGGGAGCGCTCGCTACGGTGTTTACATAAAGAATAATACAAGTGTTGACCTCTCTCGACCAATAGACCATCACTTATTACCCTGAGTACAAACACCTTCCATCCTGTACTAATATTTTGGCAGTTAAGTAAAACATAACACTTAAAACGACATCATAATTCTGCTCCATAACTTAAGATTTGTGTTCTGGCCAGAGAAGCCTGGAAAATGTTCACTGTTCTAGAGGGTAAGAGAACGAGACAGGCGGCGGCGGCTCCGCTTTATTCCTCTCTCACGGCCGTATCTGAAAGCCAAAACCAGGAGTGGCTCCAAAACACTTCCATTCAACTTTTTTCTCTGCACTTCCACTCCTGGTTTTGGCGAACAATTACTAAACAAAATACTGCTGTGTGAATGTGGTCTAAGGGCTCGTCCACATGTAACAGAAATGCTGCGTTTATTTCCGGCCGGAATTTCGGAAAACTGAGCAGAATACAGTAGCAGCATAGTGGATAAGATTTAACAAATCTCATCCACACGCTGCGTAAAATATCCAAACCGAAATTGACCTGCGGTACGTATCTTTTGGACCGCAACATGTGAATTCCGGCTACGGAACGTGTCCAGAATTGCTGCGTTTGTCATAGATGTCTCCATCTCTTAACATTGGGAAAAAACGCAGCAATTTACGCACCATTTTCTGCCGCAATTCCGTTGTGTGTGGTTAAGCCCCAACTCTACAGGCCGGGGGTGATTATCCGAGAATCATAGACTGCAACACGTGTGATAAACGAGGCCCAAGTCTTCATATTCCGCTCCTCATCTGCTGATCAGGACAAGGACAGGAAATATCATTTTATTGTTTACCCCAAGTGTCAGCGCATCCTTGTCCTGTACCCCAAGTGTCAGCGCATCCTTGTCCTGTACCCCAAGTGTCAGCGCATCCTTGTCCTGTACCCCAAGTGTCAGCGCATCCTTGTCCTGTACCTCAGGCGTCATTGTCCTGTACCCCAGGTGTCATTGTCCTGTACCCTAAGTGTCAGCGTGTCATTGTCCTGTACCTCAGGTGTCATTGTCCTGTACCCCAAGTGTCAGCGCATCCTTGTCCTGTTCCCCAAAATAACCAATATTCAGTGAGAAGCATTCTACTTTATAGCCCAATGATACAACGAATAGTCAGCAATCCACCAAGCACATACCATACAATTTCTGCACTGTGAATACCTTAACAGACTGAAAGCCCCCTATTTCCCCGGTTTGCTACTGAACAGTATTTCCACTTAATTTATTTAAGTGGGTGATTGGCTGAATGTAATTCATCTGGTGCTAGGACTTCCTGCTGGGAGAGAGGGAGAAAGCTGCTTCATTTGTATCATGGACACAGGAGTTTACATGACTTCTGCAGAGACCGTGTATTGTAAAATAAACACAAAAACTTGAGTGGTAGATGGTTGGGGTGATGTTGGATCACGGTGTCCTGTCCCCCAAGTGTCGGTGTCCTGTCCACCAACTGTCAGCGTGTCATTGTCCTGTCCAAGTGTCAGCGTCCTGGACCCAACGTTTTGACAAGCCTATACCCCAAGTGTCAGCGTCCCAATGTACTGTACCCCGAGTGTCAGCGTGTCGTACCCCAACTGTCAGCGCCTTGTAATTTGAGTGTCAGGGTGTCATTGTCCTGTACCCCATGTTTCATTGTGCTGTACTCCAAGTCCATCATGTACCCCAAGTGTCAGCGTGTCATTGTCCTGTACCCCATGTTTCATTGTGCTGTACCCCAAGTCCATCCAGAAATGCAGAATGCAAAAACATGTCCTATTTTTATTATATCCAGCACATCATAGAAAAAGCAATGTTTTGATTCACACAGGAGTCTTTATTACGCCTGTAACCCAAGTGTCAGCGTGTCATTATCCTGCAACCCAAGGGTCAGCGCCTCGTAACCCAAGTGTCAGCACGTCATTGTACCGTACCCCAGGTGTCAGCGCATCAATATCCTGTACCCCAAGTGTCATTGTCCCATAACCCAGTTGTCAGCGTGTCAATATCCAGTACCCCAAGTGTCAGCGTGTCATTGTCCTTTACCCCAAGTGTCATTGTCCTGTACCTCAGGTGTCATCGTGTCTTCGTCCTGTACCCCATGTGTCAGCGTGTCATTGTCCTGATCCTCAGGTGTCAGCGTGTCATTGTCCTGTACCTCAGGTGCCATCGTGTCTTCGTCCTGTACCCCATGTGTCAGCGTGTCATTGTCCTGATCCTCAGGTGTCAGAGTGTCATTGTCCTGATCCTCAGGTGTCAGCGTGTCATTGTCCTGATCCTCAGGTGTCAGCGTGTCATTGTCCTGATCCTTAGGTGTCAGCGTGTCATTGTCCTGATCCTCAGGTGTCAGCGTGTCATTGTCCTGATCCTCAGGTGTCAGCGTGTCATTGTCCTGATCCTCAGATGTCAGCGAGTCATTGTCCTGATCCTCAGGTGTCAGCGTGTCATTGTCCTGATCCTCAGGTGTCAACGTGTCTTCGTCCTGTACCTCATGTGTCAGCGTGTCATTGTCCTGTTCCTCAGGTGTCAGCGTGTCTTTGTCCTGTTCCTCAGGTGTCAGCGTGTCTTTGTCCTGTACCCCATGTGTCAGCATGTCATTGTCCTGTACCCCATGTGTCAGCGTGTCATTGTCCTGTTCCTCAGGTGTCAGCTTGTCATTGTCCTGTACCACATGTGTCAGCGTGTCTTCGTCCTGTACCCCATGTGTCAGCGTGTCATTGTCCTGATCCTCAGGTGTCGTGTCATTGTCCTGATCCTCAGGTGTCAGCTTGTCATTGTCCTGTTCCTCAGGTGTCAGCGTGTCTTAGTCTTGTACCCCATGTGTCAGCGTGTCTTTGTCCTGTACCCCATGTGTCAGCGTGTCATTGTCCTGACCCTCAGGTGTCAGCGTGTCTTCATCCTGTACCTCAGGTGTCAGCGTGTCATTGTCCTGATCCTCAGGTGTCAGCGAGTCATTGTCCTGATCCTCAGGTGTCAGCGTGTCATTGTCCTGATCCTCAGGTGTCAACGTGTCTTCGTCCTGTACCTCATGTGTCTTTGTCCTGTTCCTCAGGTGTCAGCGTGTCTTTGTCCTGTTCCTCAGGTGTCAGCGTGTCTTTGTCCTGTACCCCATGTGTCAGCGTGTCATTGTCCTGATCTTCAGGTGTCAGCGTCCTGATCCTCAGGTGTCAGCTTGTCATTGTCCTGTTCCTCAGGTGTCAGCGTGTCTTTGTCCTGTTCCTCAGGTGTCAGCGTGTCATTGTCCTGTACCCCATGTGTCAGCGTGTCATTGTCCTGATCTTCAGGTGTCAGCGTCCTGATCTTCAGGTGTCAGCTTGTCATTGTCCTGTTCCTCAGGTGTCAGCGTGTCTTCGTCTTGTACCCCATGTGTCAGCGTGTCATTGTCCTGTACCTCAGGTGTCAGCGTGTCTTTGTCCTGTACCCCATGTGTCAGCGTGTCATTGTCCTGACCCTCAGGTGTCAGCGTGTCTTCATCCTGTACCTCAGGTGTCAGCGTGCCATTGTCCTGATCCTCAGGTGTCGTGTCATTGTCCTGATCCTCAGGTGTCAGCTTGTCATTGTCCTGTTCCTCAGGTGTCAGCGTGTCTTAGTCTTGTACCCCATGTGTCAGCGTGTCATTGTCCTGTACCTCAGGTGTCAGCGTGTCTTTGTCCTGTACCCCATGTGTCAGCGTGTCATTGTCCTGACCCTCAGGTGTCAGCGTGTCTTCATCCTGTACCTCAGGTGTCAGCGTGTCATTGTCCTGATCCTCAGGTGTCAGCGAGTCATTGTCCTGATCCTCAGGTGTCAGCGTGTCATTGTCCTGATCCTCAGGTGTCAACGTGTCTTCGTCCTGTACCTCATGTGTCAGCGTGTCATTGTCCTGTTCCTCAGGTGTCAGCGTGTCTTTGTCCTGTTCCTCAGGTGTCAGCGTGTCTTTGTCCTGTACCCCATGTGTCAGCGTGACATTGTCCTGATCTTCAGGTGTCAGCGTCCTGATCCTCAGGTGTCAGCTTGTCATTGTCCTGTTCCTCAGGTGTCAGCGTGTCTTTGTCCTGTTCCTCAGGTGTCAGCGTGTCATTGTCCTGTACCCCATGTGTCAGCGTGTCATTGTCCTGATCTTCAGGTGTCAGCGTCCTGATCTTCAGGTGTCAGCTTGTCATTGTCCTGACCCTCAGGTGTCAGCGTGTCTTCATCCTGTACCTCAGGTGTCAGCGTGCCATTGTCCTGATCCTCAGGTGTTAGCGTGTCATTGTCCTGATCCTCAGGTATCAGCGTGTCATTGTACTGTTCCTCAGGTGTCAGCGTGTCTTTGTCCTGTACCCCATGTGTCAGCGTGTCATTGTCCTGATCCTCAGATGTCAGCGTGTCTTTGTCCTGTTCCTCAGGTGTCAGCTTGTCTTTGTCCTGTACCCCATGTGTCAGCGTGTCATTGTCCTGATCTTCAGGTGTCAGTGTCCTGATCCTCAGGTGTCAGCTTGTCATTGTCCTGTTCCTCAGGTGTCAGCGTGTCTTTGTCCTGTTCCTCAGGTGTCAGCGTGTCATTGTCCTGTACCCCATGTGTCAGCGTGTCATTGTCCTGATCTTCAGGTGTCAGCGTCCTGATCTTCAGGTGTCAGCTTGTCATTGTCCTGTTCCTCAGGTGTCAGCGTGTCTTCGTCTTGTACCCCATGTGTCAGCGTGTCATTGTCCTGTACCTCAGGTGTCAGCGTGTCTTTGTCCTGTACCCCATGTGTCAGCGTGTCATTGTCCTGACCCTCAGGTGTCAGCGTGTCTTCATCCTGTACCTCAGGTGTCAGCGTGCCATTGTCCTGATCCTCAGGTGTCGTGTCATTGTCCTGATCCTCAGGTGTCAGCTTGTCATTGTCCTGTTCCTCAGGTGTCAGCGTGTCTTAGTCTTGTACCCCATGTGTCAGCGTGTCATTGTCCTGTTCCTCAGGTGTCAGCGTGTCTTAGTCTTGTACCCCATGTGTCAGCGTGTCATTGTCCTGACCCTCAGGTGTCAGCGTGTCTTCATCCTGTACCTCAGGTGTCAGCGTGTCATTGTCCTGATCCTCAGGTGTCAGCGAGTCATTGTCCTGATCCTCAGGTGTCAGCGTGTCATTGTCCTGATCCTCAGGTGTCAACGTGTCTTCGTCCTGTACCTCATGTGTCAGCGTGTCATTGTCCTGTTCCTCAGGTGTCAGCGTGTCTTTGTCCTGTTCCTCAGGTGTCAGCGTGTCTTTGTCCTGTACCCCATGTGTCAGCGTGTCATTGTCCTGATCTTCAGGTGTCAGCGTCCTGATCCTCAGGTGTCAGCTTGTCATTGTCCTGTTCCTCAGGTGTCAGCGTGTCTTTGTCCTGTTCCTCAGGTGTCAGCGTGTCATTGTCCTGTACCCCATGTGTCAGCGTGTCATTGTCCTGATCTTCAGGTGTCAGCGTCCTGATCTTCAGGTGTCAGCTTGTCATTGTCCTGTTCCTCAGGTGTCAGCGTGTCTTTGTCCTGTACCCCATGTGTCAGCGTGTCATTGTCCTGACCCTCAGGTGTCAGCGTGTCTTCATCCTGTACCTCAGGTGTCAGCGTGCCATTGTCCTGATCCTCAGGTGTTAGCGTGTCATTGTCCTGATCCTCAGGTATCAGCGTGTCATTGTACTGTTCCTCAGGTGTCAGCGTGTCTTTGTCCTGTACCCCATGTGTCAGCGTGTCATTGTCCTGATCCTCAGATGTCATTGTCCTGATCCTCAGGTCTCAGCGTGTCATTGTCCCGATCCTCAGGTGTCAACGTGTCTTCGTCCTGTACCTCATGTGTCAGCGTGTCTGCGTCCTGTACCCCATGTGTCAGCGTGTCATTGTCCTGTTCCTCAGGTGTCAGCGTGTCTTTGTCCTGTTCCTCAGATGTCAGCGTGTCTTTGTCCTGTACCCCATGTGTCAGCGTGTCATTGTCCTGTACCCCATGTGTCAGCGTGTCATTGTCCTGACCCTCAGGTGTCATTGTCCTGATCCTCAGGTGTCAGCATGTCTTCATCCTGTACCTCAGGTGTCAGCGTGTTTTTGTCCTGTACCCCATGTGTCATTGTCCTGTTCCTCAGGTGTCAGCGTGTCTTTGTCCTGTACCTCAGGTGTCAGCATGTCATTGTCCTGTTCCTCAGGTGTCAGCTTGTCATTGTCCTGTACCACGTGTCAGCGTGTCTTCGTCCTGTACCCCATGTGTCAGCGTGTCATTGTCCTGATCCTCAGGTGTCAGCGTGTCATTGTCCTGATCCTCAGGTGTCAGCTTGTCATTGTCCTGTTCCTCAGGTGTCAGCGTGTCTTCGTCTTGTACCCCATGTGTCAGCGTGTCATTGTCCTGTACCTCAGGTGTCAGCGTGTCTTTGTCCTGTACCTCAGGTCTCAGTGTGTCATTGTCCTGATCCTCAGGTGTCAGCGTGTCATTGTCCTGATCCTCAGGTATCAGCGTGTCATTGTCCTGTTCCTCAGGTGTCAGCGTGTCTTTGTCCTGTACCCCATGTGTCAGCGTGTCATTGTCCTGATCCTCAGGTGTCAGCGTGTCATTGTCCTGATCCTCAGGTGTCAGCGTGTCATTGTCCTGATCCTCAGGTGTCAGCGTCCTGATCCTCAGGTGTCAGCGTGTCATTGTCCTGATCCTCAGGTATCAACGTGTCTTCGTCCTGTACCTCATGTGTCAGCGTCCTGTACCCCATGTGTCAGCGTCTCATTGTCCTGTTCCTCAGGTGTCAGCGTGTCTTTGTCCTGTACCCCATGTATCTGCGTGTCATTGTCCTGATCCTCAGGTGTCATTGTCCTGATTCTCAGGTGTAAGCGTGTCTTCATCCTGTACTTCAGGTGTCAGCGTGTCTTTGTCCTGTTCCTCAGGTGTCAGCGTGTATTTGTCCTGTACCTCAGGTGTCAGCATGTCATTGTCCTGTTCCTCAGGTGTCAGCTTGTCATTGTCCTGTACCACATGTGTCAGCGTGTTTTCATCCTGTACCCCTTGTGTCAGCGTGTCATTGTCCTGATCCTCAGGTGTCAGCTTGTCATTGTCCTGTTCCTCAGGTGTCAGCGTGTCTTCGTCTTGTACCCCATGTGTCAGCGTGTCATTGTCCTGTACCTCAGGTGTCAGCGTGTCTTTGTCCTGTACCTCAGGTCTCAGCGTGTCATTGTCCTGATCCACAGGTGTCAGCGTGTCATTGTCCTGATCCTCAGGTATCAGCGTGTCTTTGTCCTGTACCCCATGTGTCAGCGTGTCATTGTCCTGAGCCTCAGGTGTCAGCGTGTCATTGTCCTGAGCCTCAGGTGTCAGCGTGTCATTGTCCTGAGCCTCAGGTGTCAGCGTGTCATTGTCCTGATCCTCAGGTGTCAACGTGTCTTCATCCTGTACCTCATGTGTCAGCGTCCTGTACCCCATGTGTCAGCGTGTCATTGTCCTGTTCCTCAGGTGTCAGAGTGTCATTCTCCTGTTCCTCAGGTGTCAGCGTGTCTGCGTCCTGTACCCCATGTGTCAGCGTGTCATTGTCCTGTTCCTCAGGTGTCAGAGTGTCATTGTCCTGTTCCTCAGGTGTCAGCGTGTCTTTGTCCTGATCCTCAGGTGTCAGCATGTCATTGTCCTGATCCTCAGGTGTCATTGTCCTGATCCTCAGGTGTCATTGTCTTGATCCTCAGGTGTCAGCGTGTCTTCATTCTGTACCTCAGGTCTCAGCGTGTCTTTGTCCTGTACCCCATGTGTCATCGTGTCATTGTTCTGATCAGCAGGTGTCAGTGTGTCCTAGTACCTTACAGTAAGTGGTTCATTAGTAAATATTTCTAGACACATTTGTAAATTTGTAATTTAAAAAAATACCAGACAGACGCGAATGTCGTAAAACAAAATGTTTCTTTAATCAGTAAGTGTCAACATCAGTACAAAAGATGGAGTGGCGGTGAATTGATTGGGGTCGGAGGGACAGTCTTGAGGTAAATTAGCATAAATAGGTCATTTTCCGGTTAGTGTCACATATCGCAGCGAGCACTTTGATGGTCCGTCCTCCGAGCCGTGAGTCCGACATTTACCTCACGTCAATACTGCACAAAAGAGGTCAAAGCAACAACTGGGATCATCGTTCTGAGCAGATTTATTGATTATTCATCCTTTTACCCATTGTACCGAGGAGACGGTGACACAAGTGATGGCAACTCTTTAAAGTTCAGTTAAAAACTTTACACTGGACTGTACAGGATTTTCTTGATAAACTATTTACATTTTCAGACTTTTAAAACATATTCAAAGCAGCAATAGACACTAGTTTTGTATTCATGATTTTTTTCTTTGTTCTATTTCCTCTAAACGCCCAAATAATCCTCAGCCATTGGCCGACGAGGGAGCCGCTATCTTACAAAGAATGAAAAAAAAATCTGTCGGCTCTAAATGGTGAGCGGACGTTTACGAGGTCCCCTCCCCCTCCCAGCAAGATATTGGGACACAAGCTTAGATCGTCCCAACAGCCCCGTATAGAACTAGATGCTTCCAAAGAGCAGCAAGCATGTCAGTCCAGCATGTCAGTGAATTGTGCTGATTAAATTAACATAGAGTACAACCTCACAATATACATCACAAACAATTACAATGTCATGTAGGGAGGGTCACATTAACTGCGCATAATAACAGCTACAAGCCTCTTGTAATTGGATATGACAATACAATAATGGAAGAACAGAAACGCAAAGCCGCTCTTTATTCTTTCTTTTGCTATAAATTGCAGGGGATACAATGTAAAAAAAAGTTTGCAATTTTATAATTTTTTTTTAACCTTAACTTAAAAGACAAAACAAAAATAAAAAAAGCATCAGACAAATTGACACGAGGAAGACGAACAGACGATGCACAGTCGCCGGTCTGCAATGTGCAGCGCACAGGCAGCTTTTTTTTTTATTTGCACGTATCCCATTATGTGTGAGCACCGTGACCCGGCGCACACTCCTAAGCCAAGCGGAGCTTCAGTTAAATATTCTGTTCCTGCCGCAATGTCCTTTTGCATCGCTCATAAACGCTTCTTCTATAGAATATTATTCTGCATTCGGCACGCAACTTTAAAAAAACAACAAATGTGTCTACAGCAATTAAAACATTGTGTACGTCCACGAGACGAGCTAGACATCAGTCTATACAAATAATACACGTGGGGCACTATCAAAAAATGTTCTACAGCTTTGTATAAAATACAACAGAAACCACTTTACAAAACAAAGGAGTGGGGGAGGGGGTGAAGAGAAGACGGAAAGAACTGAAATGTAACAAGTGCTTTTGTAAACGGAGGTCAGCGAGCGTAAACTACGCAAGTGCTGGGAGCCGCTTCTCGTGATCATTGACCTCAAACTTTTTCACATTCTAATCAAAATTGTCTTTTGAACCCTTCAACATTGGAGGCTCCAAAATTGAACTGAGTGTGAAACGCGTCGGGCCTCGCCAGCATTGAACAAACCCGTCACTGTTATCAGTAAGACATCTACAAGAAGGGTCAGCCGAGAGCAGCGTCCAGTATCGGGTGCCATCAATGGCGTTAACGAGGTGGTTGTGTTAATGCCGCCTGCAGGGGTTAAGGTCGCGGTCATGGAGCAGATGTGTAAATCTTATGTTGTCACCCATGTCTATAATATGGTCTGGCATGAATACAAAGCAATTTCTGCATTACTCCCCTTCTCGACTGAAAATATTCCATGTAGATTAATCTAGTAAGATGTTCTTCAGCAGCAGTGCTACAAGTTAAAGCTGCCTCATCCTTTCACGGTGAGGCTGAAGAGCTGTGGGGTGAAACAAGACCCCATTACAAGTCCCCACGTACCTGAACACCCATAAATCAACAACTGCCCAATATTTCTGCCCGCCCGTCATTGCTCTGTGAACTCCTTCCTATCTAGTTCTGCCGGGCTATAGACTCCTCAATAACTACAAAGTTCTCACTGAGAAGCCCCCAATTTCCAGGTTTCAATCTATTTAGAAATCCTATAATTTAACCCATAAATTCTGTAAAGTGCAAGTCTCCGCACAGTGGATGATCTGCAGATTAAGTGTCACCTGCTTTACGTCTTCTGTACCCCGTTCCTATAAACGTACCATACAGTAAGCGTGAAGAGAGACGTCTACGTTTCCCTGGCTGGAAATATCGTATTAAGTACCATACATGATAATAACGAGGAAACCCTACAAGATTCCGAACATCCATCACTTTCTATAACACGAGGACGCCCACCTCTCATCCAGGTCTCGCCCTCCTGCAGTTAGATGATCCTTCTTCTATTCACTAAAAACAATGGCGACGCCTGAAACTTTCTGCTGCAACAAATGTTTTGTACCTTTGTAAGAATAAAGTGTCGTCTCCGGGGCCAAGTAGAAGCTGCTACCATAATAACTTGTGTTCCTATTATTACTACTACGTGCTACTCCCCCCTCAGTCACTGAGCGCGGAACACGAATATTACCCGACTGCGCCAAACCTCAACCTAAGCAGAGAATACATTGGATTTACTCAGGGCCTGGGTGACAGCGGACGGCGCCCTTCTCTCTCTGACGCGCACATGCAGCAAATTTCAGCACGTTCGTCCTCGCCACTAAAGTACGATATTCTCCTAAAAATCGATTCAGGACGTGCAACAAAACTTCAGACAATTTGTTTTCATCAGTAAAGTCTTCTGCTGGGTTCACAGGCGGCGACCTGATCAGGACATCCTAGCGGGAGGGGGACAAAGGAATAATGATCTCAATTATAGCAGAATAATCGCCAGCTAGCCCCCGCAATGGCTTCCCCGTCTACCCCCAGCAACAGCTTCCTTGGCTACCTACCGTAATGGCTTCCTTGGCGACCCCCCCCCCCTAATGGCTTCCCCTCGCAATGGCTTCCCCGGTTACCCCCTTGCAATGGCTTCCACAGATACCCCCAGCAACAGCTTCCTTGGCTACGCTCCCTAATGGCTTTCCCGGTGACCCCCCATAATGGCTTCCCCGGCTACCCTCTCGCAATGGCTTCCCTAGATATCCCTCATAATGGCTTCCCCAGACACCCCCCGCAATGGCTTTCCTTACAACCTTTAAAGCGTAAGAAAAGATGGGTGCTCAGTGGAGTCTTGCCCAGAAGACGATCCCGTACCCTATTACTAGAGATGTGATTTTACGGGATTAAGCTGAACACTTTACAATCTTTCTGACGCGTTTTGTTGTTTTTGCAGCAGCTGCCACCAAGGATTGTAGGAAGTGTGAGACGCCCCCAGGGATTGGATAAGGATGTGAAGGTTTCTGGATCTGATCGTCGCACTGGATCAGGAGATGTTTCTATAGAAATCACCGCATGTAAACCCAAGGCCAGACGTTCAGTCCTCGTACACACAACATGCTGGTGAGTCGGGACGTCATACACGGAGAACTGACCATCGTTTGCAGTTTTGTTACATTGTGTTCCTGCTTCTCCTACGTCTATCGTATTATCAGACCTGCAGACTGCGCTCCCCTCGTTATTCCTTTCCGGGGTGCAGCGACATTTAATGTTTTCCCAGAACAGCAAAGACGAACGTGAAGCCGATAGTAAAATGTATAAGTTAATGTATACCAAGTATACAAACATGGAAACCACACGATGCCCTAAGTTCTATATACATAATAATTACACGAGATGAGGAAGGATCGTATACCGTATACTCTGTTCATGCTCCGATTCATGATTGTCGCTATTCTTTTTACATTGGTTTTAGCCAATATTGGCAATAAATAAGGAAATCAATCATGACATCTAATACTTTTCAGAAAAAAAACAAAAAAAAACGATATTTTTTAGTCAGTGCATATGATTATTCGTCTGTGAATTTTGAGGTTCGTCCTGGAAATGCCAAGACCGGTCGCACAGCCGCGGCGGCCGATACTGGAGCTTCCACCGCGCGATTAAACCAGCAAAGCATTTTGCATAAATAAATGAAATAACTTGACATTAAAAAATCTATGTATAAATATGTGACTCAGACCGGACTGCGGGGGGCGCCCTCGAGTCCATAACGGGTGACGTTTGTTCATACAACAGCTTCACATTTGTCAGAAGTGATAAAAATACCATCAATATCCAGTGCTTGTTATAACACCGCGGGAGCAAAACATTTCCGTGTTTTCTAAAGTACAAGAAAAATCAAGTTTCAAAATGAAAGAACAGTCGCGCTGCTCGCCGCCGCCGCCGTCGCTATAATAATAATAATAATAAGATTTTTTTCTATTTTTGATTTTTTTGTTACAGTAAATTTAAAAAATAAACAACTAATGTTAATGCATAAAAATGACGTAATGTACAAAGCTGCGCCACGACATCCCGCCAAACGCCGAAAAATACGGAAAAAGGTCTCACTGTAGACAACTGTAAGACTTCATGGAACCCCGAACATTGGGGACTGGAAACCTCCGCTATGTAAAATGATGATTATTTATATAGAAGACGTCATGACATATAAGAAGTGAATATCGCCCTGCGGCATGGAACATGTAGCAGAGTTATAATGGTGATCATTGGCTGCCAGAATAAGGGACCTCCGCTTCATGGATCAATGCGTCATCTCTGTTCTCTGGGACACCCCGTATACTAGACTGTCCAGGTTACGGGAACACTGAATAGAGATTATTCAATTTCAGCCAAATTTCCCGGCCAATCACGTCCCATGAGCGATCTGCTGTGATCATGAGCGATCTGCTGTGATCATGAGCGATCTGCTGTGATCATGAGCGATCTGCTGTGATCATGAGCGATCTGCTGTGATCATGAGCGATCTGCTGTGATCACGGCTCGTGAGATCATTCATAAAAATAAAAGGAATGTTTCTCAAATATTTCCGAGGCAGCTCTAATAGGAGACGGATCAGGAGGTTGTGAGGTTATTGGCGGGACGTCCTCCACTCATCTAACCTGGAAGGACGTATCTAAGCCGGATGCGTCGGCTCCAATCACCAACAGTGAAATGCAGAATAGGACCCGGGGGTGTTAGTCATGACGTCTCCGCACTGCAGTAACTTTATATAAGACAGATTAGGGCTGGGGTGGGGGAGGGGGGTGACTCTTTTGAATTAACGTGGACCCTTTGCATTCTGGAATGAATATTATAAAATTAAGAGATTGTGTTAAGACTGAATGCACAGGTAAAGCGGAGACCTAAGAGCCACGGAGAGGCTGCAGGAGTCCTATAATACGGCAGTCATTGAATACACGTCATTTATGGCCCAAGCTCATGGCCAATTCAAGAGATCAACCCCACAGGCCGATCAGCACCAGTGACCACGATCGGCACCGCTGACCACGATCGGCACCAGTGACCACGATCGGCACAAGTGACCACGATCGGCACAGGTGACCACGATCGGCTCCACAACATCCTGAGCACTTTGTACTTCTGTGGGAAATAACAGGTTGGGGGAACCTCTAAAGACAAGATGGGAGCAGCTACGACCATTCCATGCAAATGGCGACAACTGGGACTTTTTCTAAGACTTTTTTGTTTTCATTAAGACGTCAACTGACCAGTTCCAAGACTCGACAAGATGTTTGGCACCAAAATGATGGATTGAAAGGGAAAAGCGTTCAAAGACGTTCCACCGTGGAGAGTTCCGCGCAGGTGTCTACATGTCTGGATTTCCAGTATGTAAAACTCAGCACCCGTCTCCTCCAATAATTCAGCATAAAAAACACATTCACAACTTGTTGTCTGGCACATACCTGAGTGAGAATGTTTATACCCCATCCAAAAACACGAACTCAAAACTATCAGCATTCAAAAAGGAAAACACACTAAATGTAAGACTCGTCAGGCGGCGATGGGTTCCTGTCAGTTCAAGTCCTGATGTCCAAGGGTTTTTGTTTTTTTTACATATGTGTTCACTTAAAATAAAATAGAAAAAAAAAGTTCAAGAAAAACGAGGGGAAGTCATTCTGTGTCACACATGAAATATTTAAGACCATTCTGCTGATGAGATTGTGGAGACCACGTAGACATGCAGGCGCTCCCGGGGGGTGAAGTTCCAAACTCCAAAGTCAAGAGCAGATTTTCCTCACTTTTTCCTCCAGGTAAATGTTTTTTTTAGTTGGTAGCGACGGCCTGACGGGCTTCGTTGTCGCTGCTATAGTCTGATTTAGGTTCCTCGTCGTATTCATCGTACATTTCCATTTCGTCCTCCCCGTTCATCAGATCGTTCCCCCCCAGAGTGGCACCGTCCAGCTTCATGCCATAGGTGCTCTGTATGACCGGGATACTGGGCTCCGGGCTGGCGGAAGTGCTGGAGCAATCTGAGGTCATCTGCGGCGACGGCGTGGTGGGGGCCATACTGATTGCACCGGGATACACAACTCCGGTCGCTGTGCTAATCGGGATCTGAGGCTGTTGCCTAAAAAAAGCAAAAATACAATTGGTGTGAATAAAATGAGCAGGGGCGATCCCTAAAAGAAGCTGCCACGAAGAACAGGGAGCAAAACTGGAATGTACCAAAAAAGGACAGTGATTAAAAAATCTAATTAGTAAAATAAAATCTACACAATTATTTCAGCTGAAAATAATAATAAAAAAAAAAAGAAATGAAAGAAAAAAAATCAAAAACTAAAGGGTAACTAAAAACATTAAAAACACTTCTGATCTGTCGTAGTGAGATATAATAGTGACGTGTCAGAAGTTTTGGTTGGTAGAGGGGGGACCGAGCCGAGACCCCCACCAATCGCTAGAACGAAGCGGCAAACGCACTCAGCTTTTTTTTCTGGAAAGCTGAGCAGTCGGTTTACGGGTTCAACAGAAAGTCTATGGCCCCGCGAGCCAACTGCCCGGTCTACCAAGCAAAGCCGAGCAGAAACTAAGCAGCTCCCCCGGCGGCTTTTGCCGCTTCGTTTTAGCAACCAGTCGGGTTTTAGTGTTCGGACCCCCTCCCCCGATCAAAACTTCCCACCCGTCACTAGGACAGGTCAGAAGTTTTTTGGAAAGTTTAGTTACCTTTGAAGATTAGACCTGAGAGTCCACGTGGTCTTGATCGGTCATCACAATTTGGGATTAATAGTAAATGTTAGAAGAATATTCCCCCGTTCTGAGGATCTTTCCACACAAAACAATGTAAAAATAATAGATCAGGGTGAAAGTGCTCACAGCTCATACACACAACATACAACTAGAGCAACGAGAGCTTGTGTCCCCAAATATGCTGAAACCAAGGCCATGCAATATTTGGCGTCATCCACAAATGTGATAAACATATAAACCGAACATGGCAAACAGGTACTATGCTACGCAGAGCAATGATTAGATGGGCTACTGCACATTTTCACACTATTTTTCGGGAAAGAAAAGACCCCCATTTGTGACAGAGGGTAAGAGAGATCTTTGACTGATAAGGATCCAGTACAAACATGAAGAAAAGTTCATGTTACCCACTCACCTTAGGATCATCTACAGCCATACAGAGACAGGAGGAGGATCAGAGATCCCCTTCCTCTCCCTGCATGCTGCCAGCATGTCCCCAGCTGGCCTTCCGCTGCCGTTAACATGGGCTGAAGCAGGAGCTGCAAGTATATGCATCTCCCACTACAACCTGCTCTATCTCTGGCTGCAATCCTGTTCTAGTTTTAAAGTGGTTCTAGCCGCGATCTGGCCTGAGTTGGAGCCTTTAGTAGTGAGGACATATCAGATACTTGGCTACAGACGAGCGGTTTACAGAATATTCACGTAGCTTTATATATTTAAGCTCTTTCATTATCCTAATTTTATTTCTATTGTTTTCGGGTTTATTGCAGTTTATTGCAATAAAATAATCCACTGGTCACAGCTACAGAGTGAAAGAGCAAACGGACACTGAAAACATCCGCCAATGGGTCAGAACGCAAATCGTGTTCAGCAGTAGCTTTTTTTTTCTAAATAAATAAAATGTGTGGGGTTTTATTCTTTCTAATTTTATGGTGTTTTTTGCTCTTTTGATCTTTCTGGGGTCTTTCTTGTCCATCCACTCACCCCACAGTAAAGAACTGCCTCATCTCCTGCCGCCGGGATCTCATGAGCTGTTTGTACTCTCCGATGCGCAGCTTCTTGCCATCCACGATGCAGGTGCGCTTCGGCCGCGGCTTGTACTTGTAGTTCGGGTACTTCTCCAGGTGGATCTTGCTCAGTCGCGCTTGTTCTTCGTAGTAAGGTTGCTTTTCTTGATTGGACATGGATTTCCAGCGGGAACCTATAGTCATAGAAATCAGCAAAGAATATAAATCATTGAGGAATATTCTGGATAAACGTTTATTCTGAGGGAAATAATACGACAGGAATGTAGCGAGACGCGGCACGAAATATAAAGCATCTGCAGAAACGCGGCCGCACGGAGTCCAGTGTCCGGCATCTGACCGCGGTTTTCCCTTTCTTCGCCACCTTTTGGGTGGAATATTATACAACAATATATTGCGCCAAAAAGTTAATACATCTGAAGTGTTTCATTGGCTCCTCTTAGCCACGCCCCTTTATATGGTTTATGATCCTGGGAATATGGTCTCACGTGTCCGAAAAGCGGTTGCTGTTTCCCTTCATTCAAGTCATTGGGGGAGAGGATCAGGAGGGCGTGCTGCGATTTATATCAGCTCGGAATGGAAATGGCGCTTTTTTTTTCCCTCTTCAATGCATTTAGTCAATGGGATTTTTTTAGAATATGGTGAAGTGCGAGGAACTCGGGCATCAATACTCAGAGCCGAGGAGGAGGATGAGGAGGATGAGAATGAGGAGGATGATGAGGAGGAGGATGATGAGGAGGAGGATGATGAGGAGGAGGATGGGGAGGAGGAGGAGGATGGGGAGGAGGATGGGGATGAGGGGGATGATGAGGATGATGAGGAGGAGGAGGATGGGGATGATGAGGAGGAGGATGGGGAAGAGGAGGAGGAGGAGGATGGGGATGATGAGGAGGATGGAGATGAGGATGATGAGGATGGGGAGGAGGAGGATGGGGAGGAGGGGGATGAGGAGGAGGAGGATGATGAGGAGGATGATGAGGAGGAGGATGGGGATGATGAGGAGGAGGATGGGGAAGAGGAGGAGGATGGGGATGATGAGGAGGATGGAGATGAGGATGGGGAGGAGGAGGATGGGGAGGAGGGGGATGAGGAGGAGGAGGATGATGAGGAGGATGATGAGGAGGAGGATGGGGATGATGAGGAGGATGGGGAAGAGGAGGAGGATGGGGATGATGAGGAGGATGGAGATGAGAATGATGAGGATGGGGAGGAGGAGGATGGGGAGGAGGGGGATGAGGAGGAGGAGGATGATGAGGAGGATGATGAGGAGGAGGATGGGGATGATGAGGAGGAGGATGGGGAAGAGGAGGAGGATGGGGATGATGAGGAGGATGGAGATGAGAATGATGAGGATGGGGAGGAGGAGGATGGGGAGGAGGGGGATGAGGAGGAGGAGGATGATGAGGAGGATGATGAGGAGGATGATGATGAGGAGGATGATGGGGAGGATGATGGGGAATTCACTGCCCAGCTCCAGGATCAGCTTTCTCAGCCGTGTCCCTCATTATCCCGGTGGCGCAGACTTGGCGGCGGTCGCACAATATGAAGGAACGCTATTAAATCACATTAAATGCCTCCATTTTGCACATGTAACACTCAATTAAAGCCTCTTTGGAGGATCCTGGCGCGCGCTGATCCCTTCATTACTCCGCGCTGTCTGAACGTTCTACTTTATGAATGTAACAAAGTGACTTATTAACAAGGTGTCAGCGCCGCTGCCCAGCCCTGGAAACAGCCGCCCGGCCTGACCCGCGTGGGAGCAGCGACTCGGCCACATGTTTATTTTGCTCTATTTCCAGGGCTGTTCTGATGCAGTTGACGTGATCTGGTGTCACTACACGTGTGCAAACCCACTCAACACGCTCATTCCATACATGTATCCCGTGACCCACACCCGGACCCACGCTGCAGGGACTTAGCCAATCATCGTATAGCAAAAACTTCTGCAACTTTCTAATATTCTTTCTTTCAATTCCTTAACCATTTTCAAGAGTTCTGCTT
Source organism: Rhinoderma darwinii (assembly GCF_050947455.1). Classification (NCBI taxonomy): domain Eukaryota; kingdom Metazoa; phylum Chordata; class Amphibia; order Anura; family Rhinodermatidae; genus Rhinoderma; species Rhinoderma darwinii. Next base: position 76,742,781 of record NC_134695.1, read on the forward strand.
GCTGTCACTGAATAGAAATATACTCCTTTCATGCAGCCAGTGAGTTAACAGGAAACCACCAGCGCTTTGAATGCAGCTCTGGAAATTACTGGAGAATTGTGACTGCAGCTCTGAATGTGACTGGAGTAGAAGTCCTGATGTAACAGCAGCGACTGATCATACCGGGAGATCCATAGGTCGACCCCATAAATACTGAATGTTTTATTGGGCAGGACCCCACATTCTGATGGCACGCTCGTCCCGGCCCCCCTCCCCTTAGAATTGTCCCCACTTGAATGTGCATTAATAATTGACTTTTTTCTCACGGAGTTGGAATGTTTGTGGACGAGAGATTATTATTCCCCGATCACTGTGCAGAGAACGGGACGTCGATCACTCCGAGGTCTCGATCAGTGATTGACGTCAGCGGCTGCAGGGAGGGATCGCACTGACCTGGTACCGCGTTACTCAGTGTTTACCGATATGATCCGCGAGCCGCCTCCGTATTTCGCACTCACCGAGGATTTTGCTAATGTTGGAGTTGTGCATGTCAGGAAAGGCCTGCAGGATTTTCCTTCGTTCGTCTTTCGCCCAAACCATGAAAGCGTTCATTGGTCGTTTAATGTGCGGCTCGTTGGTGCTCCGTCCTCGTGCGTCCCTGTAGACCCGCGCCTCTACCACTGTGGTGCCCCCTATAGGATAAAAATCATAAAAATCAACAGACAGAAACACTGAGGGTCAATAGTGACAACATCTGCGACAGTCAAGCACTACATCAATGTCAGATCCAAAAGCAGGGAATCCCGAGGGTTAATATTGGCCACACCCCCTCGTAGAAAAAACTAATTTGATCTGTTGGGATTTAGAGAGAAATCCGTCCGGCGCACGTTCTGAACATCTCATTTATGTCATTTATTTCTAAGTAGATGCAACATATGTTTTCAGTCGGCTCCAACTTGTGGCTCTCCAGATGATGAAAAACTACAACTCCCAGCATGCCCTGAGAATTAATTATTAACACACGATCTGCCACTATTACTTTAGAGGAGTCTCGTTATTGGCTCTGGATGAGGAGATCGCAGAATATTATGTCGTTTTGCGTTAGAAACACGAACTGGATTATCAAATGCCGGATTACAGGACTCGGACGATATCACATGAACAACCCAGAGAGCAGCTCTCACCGGACTGTACCAGGGTCCCTTTAGGCTGTGTTCACACTGGGTTTTTTTGCACAGAGGTTTGACAAAAACTCGTCAAAACACTCGTCGAGGCGATTTTTTCCTCTTTCTGACTGATTGAAATGGGGTTTTGGAGGCGGAAACCGCCTCAAGATGGGTCATGACGCTTCTTTTTACTGTGACGCGTTTTTTTTACTCGCGGTAAAAAAACTCGTCCAACTGCCATTGAAATCAATGGGAGGAATTTTCGGGCGTTTTTTGACGAGTTTTGCGGAGCGGTTTCCGCATCAAAAAACTCATAAAAAAACTCTGTGTGAACAGGGCCTAAGAGATCGGGGACTATGACAACCCCTCTGGCACATACACTTGGTCACTGAGCTGGTTCTGCAGGATCTAACGTGAGATTCATGGGGATGTGATTGGCCGTGAGCTGGGGATCGTTTCACTGTCACTGAAGAGGTTTCCGGCAGTCGCCGACTTGTTGCTTTTTCCTGCTCGCTGAGCAGCGCGCGGCCATGTCAGCATCTCGCCGGAGCCCCTCTGTGGTCTCGGGGAACGTCTTTCATCTGAGTTTTAGAGGAGTTAATGACTGCGGGGCTGATGCATGTGGCTCGTGGTAAAACAAAGGAAGCTCTACCCAGCCCCCGCCTAGATGACACTTTCCAGCCCCCACCACCGTCTGAGCGGCTGCGTAACTTTACTTCTTAGTAGATTTCAGAAACGTCACTTATCCAAACTCTGATATTTCTTATATCGATGAAACCATGAAAACAACAAAACTTTATAAGATAAAATCCTCCTCCTCCTCCCGATGCTCCTCCTCCTCCCCCCTCTCCTCCTCCCCCCTATCCTCCTGCTCCTCCTCCTCCTGCTGCAACTCCTACTGCTCTTGCTCCTCCCGATGCTCCTGCTCCTCCACCTGCTGCTCCTCCTCCTCCTGCTGCTCCTCCTCCTCCTACTGCTGCTCCTCCTCCTCCTACTGCTGCTCCTCCTCCTCCCCCCTCTCCTCCTCCTCCTCCTCCTGCTGCTCCTCCTCCTGCTGCAACTCCTACTGCTCTTGCTCCTCCCGATGCTCCTGCTCCTCCACCTGCTGCTCCTCCTCCTCCTGCTGCTCCTCCTCCACCTGCTGCTGCTCCTCCTCCACCTGCTGCTCCTCCTCCTCCTGCTGCTCCTCCTCCTCCTACTGCTCCTCCTCCTGCTGTTCCTCCTCCCCCTGCTGCTCCTCCTGCTGCTCCTCCTGCACCTGCTGCTCCTCCTGCACCTGCTGCTCCTCCTCCTCCTGCTGCTCCTCCTCCTGCTGCTCCTCCACCTGCTACTCCTCCTGCTGCTCCTCCTCCACCTGCTGCTCCTCCTCCACCTGCTGCTCCTCCTCCTTCACCTGCTGCTCCTCCTCCTTCACCTGCTGCTCCTCCTCCTGCTGCTGCTCCTCCTCCTCCTGCTCCTCCTCCTCCTCCACCTGCTGCTCCTCCTCCTCCACCTGCTGCTCCTCCTCCTCCTCCTCCACCTGCTGCTCCTCCTCCTCTTGCGACTCCTCCTCTTGCTCCTCCTCCTCTTGCTCCTCCTCCCCCTCCTCTTGCCGCAGAAACTGCCCACAGCCCCTATAAATACGCTGGCGCCGCAAGAATTGACAATCAGGGACTTTCTTTTCACCGCTGCAAAACGCAAAATCATTAATCTGGAAAATTATTATCAAGCCGAGATCATTTATAACTTGGTGGGTGGTGCAGCCGGCGGATTACAGAGCCGGGAAACAAGACTGTAACCCCCAATCACCCCACTCCGTGCTGAGGACATGGATGGTCCGAGGGCTGAAAGTGAAGACCCCCGACCCCCAATAATCTGCAACTGTGTGAGCGCAATCTAGCTGCCTGAACTGCAGTATACGAGACACCCATCTCTATCCGCAGCAGCTGGGGGTGTAGTATGAGGTTCTGCAGCAGCTGGGGGTGTAGTATAAGGTTCTGCAGCAGCTGGGGTTGTAGTATGATGTTCTGCAGCAACTGGGGGTGTAGTATGAGGTTCTGCAGCAGCTGGGGGTGTAGTATGATGTTCTGCAGCAGCTGTGGCGTGTTGTATGAGGTTCTGCAGCAGCTGCGGCGTGTTGTATGAGGTTCTGCAGCAGTTGCGGCGTGTTGTATGAGGTTCTGCAGCAGCTGGGGGTGTAGTATGAGGTTCTGCAGCAGCTGGGGTTGTAGTATGATGTTCTGCAGCAACTGGGGGTGTAGTATGAGGTTCTGCAGCAGCTGGGGGTGTAGTATGATGTTCTGCAGCAGCTGCGGCGTGTTGTATGAGGTTCTGCAGCAGCTGCGGCGTGTTGTATGAGGTTCTGCAGCAGCTGCGGCGTGTTGTATGAGGTTCTGCAGCAGCTGGGGTGTATTATGACATTTTCATTAATAAATCTATGAGTAGAACATATTAGGAGCTGCGGGGGCGACGCTCGTCTTTCTGGTGATTTCCCCCGTAGATTACATGTAAACACCTGACACGGGGCCATTTCAATTAAATGTTACTCCGCCTGGCGTTGGCCCGGTAATAATTTGTGATTATTTTGGCGCACAGAACGACGCCGCTCCGAGCAGAAACACACAAACCAAATTAACAAAGTCATGAAATATTCATGGGAAGATTGTGATAAAACAGATTGATGAAGAATTTTCCACATCATTTGTAAGACGTTAACAGTCAGTCACCGTGAGGAGCCGCTCGCTCCTGCAATGTGACAATCTCCGTGGTTTAACCCTGAGGGGAGCGCCGCGCCATTCCTCACGGATCTCACCGCCACATAAAAGATGAACGCACGACATCAAATCCATCCAACTGTGGAGATTCTGGTGACTTTGTGGACACTAAAGTCTGCTGCTACTCACCTTCTGCGTCCTCTGGCCTTGTCAGGTCGATGACCCCCGGCCCCATCTTCCCGTCTTCGCTGGGTTTTCCGGATAACTGGGCGCTGATACTGTCGTAATGTGTCCTCTCCTGCGGAAGAGACGAGTACAGAGAAAGTTTCGGTTAATGTCATTACTCAGCAGAATCTCCCGTCGTCCCCTGAACCCCAAACTACCCCAGACGCCCCCTCCCTGGTGAGGCCGGGGAAGGGTTAACAGATGGAACACGTCTTGTCTTAGGGAAGCGTTCACACTTATCGTATCTTCATCCGCAAACATTATCGCTGAATGCCAATTACCCACATGAAGCCGCAATCCGGTCCCGCAGACGAGCGCAGATAAAACACGTGCAGATTCCCGCTCCACCGCGGCGGCTGTCGGGGGCCGCTAATTATGGCGCCACCTGCACGGCGTAGTTCATATATTTGTAGGGACGCCGTATAATAGTCGAGCTTCTTACAACAATATAACGCACGTCATTCAGGACTGGGACCCCCCCCGTTTTATTAAAGGGGGTTTCCGGTTTTATTTCTTCTAATTCTGCAAATTACTAATTGACTTTGGTTTCAATACTTTGCCATTTTCAAGATCTCTGCTGTCAATAAAAAAAACAACCCACATCCTGATAAGATCCAGCTGACTCAGAGGGGCGGCTCGTTACAGTGTATCAGGGCTTTTTCTCGTCAGCAGGATCAGGTCAGGACAGTTTTTGCGCTTCTGTAGGTAAACAATGTTTCCATTCACTGACAGTATGCAAAGATCTTGAAAATGGTGAGAATTTGAAACACAAACAAAGTGTCTTTATCCTTTTAATATCAGACGCCATTGAGCGGTCTCTGTTCACACTTTAGAGTTTTTTCTGTTCAGAATTGCGCAGTCTGCGGAAAATGAAACCTGTGGATCCCACTAAAAGTCGCTGTGTGGGGGGGGGGGGTCATAAAGGATCTGTCCCATCTCTCATGGATCCTGCGGAGATAGAAGCGGTGACGCGCTGGCGCCGGAGCCGTCAGACCGGCCTCTATTCTCTGTGCGACACGACGAGTCTTCAATTGTTATCATTCATTTATTGTTTTTGTGTAAAGTAAAGAGCGCGGCGGCGGGGACGGCGGCGGCGGAGGGGACGGGGGCGGGGACAGCGGCGGCGGGGACAGCAGCGGCAGGGACGGGGACAGCGGCGGCGGGGACGTTTTCCCACTTGTCTTGTTGTTTCCTCTTCAGACAAAGCGCAGGAATAACGAGGCTGCGCCGTTCATTATTACATGTCATGTCAGCTGCAATCTGCCGGCGTGAAGAAGCAGCTCCGAGCCTGCAGAGCGTCGCTCCCTCCGTGTTACACCTGATACATAATGCAGCAGCAAAGAGCGGACCGCGGCGCGTCTCATTGTGCGCTGACCCACTTCTCTAACACAGGGCAATGTCAGCAGAGGAAATCATGGGGTCACCTGAATGACTAATGGCCGCTATTACATCGCCTGTGGAGCGGTCACTCGACTTCCCTCAGACTCCGAATATCTAATGAATCTGCAACACGACACTTCCCACCTGCCCCCCCCCTCTCCAGCTGCCCCCCCCTCTCCACCTGCCCCCCCCTCTCCACCTGCCCCCCCCTCTCCACCTGCCCCCTCTCCACCTGCCCCCCCTCTCCACCTGCCCCCCCCTCTCCACCTGCCCCCCCCTCTCCACCTGTCCCCTCTCCACCTGTCCCCTCTCCACCCGTCCCCTCTCCACCTGCCCCCCCCTCTCCACCTGCCCCCCCCTCTCCACCTGTCCCCTCTCCACCTGCTCCCTCTGCTCATGTCAGTCTTCACTGAAGTTCTCGAATTCTAATCCTCCACCAGGCAGCTCAGGATGAGCAGATGGAGGCGCGCTATAGAACATGGAATTGGGGCAGATACGGCCTTGTGATTGGTGGAGGATTCTGGAGGCGCCGCCATCTCTTGTTTGGATCGGTACGCTGGATGACGCGGCGCTCAGGACCTCGGAGAGGCCGCAGACATCAGGTCGTGTTTCCGCACCTCTCGCTCCTCCGTCTTCTGCGCCGACTATAAAGTTTCACCCACTCATGTGTCATTGGTAAAAAGTAGAATATAGACCTGAAGCTGGCGCAGAAGACGCCGCCTCCGTGAGTGACCGACTTTATTCTACAGCGTTCTGATCATTTAGCGGCACAAAAACGTCTTATTGTCACATTCCGGGGGCGATGAGGAGTCCGATAATAAAGCTCGATCGGCGTGTCCTGAAATGTTCTGCAACTTTCTAACAGGGGGGGGGGCGATTTACTAAACGATTTTCTCGCGCTGAATTTTGACGAGCGCCGGGAGAATTGGTCGGGGTTGGTCGGGGGAGACATTCACTAGAATTTACGCCAAAAATTTGACAAAAATTATGGCGCAAACCTACGCCTGCTCGTGTCTTGTGCGCAGCGTGCAAATCTGAATAACTTTGGCGCATTTCACGCGTAGTTTAGTTTAAGACAATCATTAAATGAAATGTCAATTTTAATAAACTCCTCTGCGTTTCACACCATGTTTGCTGCCAGTGAATGGAAATATTCTTTATATATAAAACCTGTCCTGATGGCACAGCTGAGCCTGGAGTCCAGACTGAGGCATTTTACCTGCGCTGATACACTGTAGCAAACAATCAGAACAGGAGAGAGATCTGTCCATCTGCTGCTGCTGTGGTGAGCTCACATTGGATGGTCTAGACTGGATCTAACTGTAACAAACCCTCAGCTGTGTGAGCAGGACTAGGTCAAGATGCTAAAGCCGCTAAACAATGAGAGCGCTATTCTGATTGGTTGATATGAGCGACTGCTCTGCAGAACGTTTCCTGACAACGATGAATATTCATGACAGAAGACTGGACACCGGCCCTTTAAATGATTAACCGTTGTTGTTCCGTGTGAAGCAGCGGGGCCCCAATTATCATCTTGGGGTTCTGAGCCGCCGCTCTCCACCTCCCCCCCCTGGATCTTCGCTCTGTCCTCCGATAAATGTGCGCGGTTTATATTCATCAACTTTTATATACTTTGCTTTATACACTGATTGGCCATTCTAGAATAACGGGCGCGCCGACACTAAAACGCCTCTTAAATTGGCGCCCCTGATCGATCGCCTGACACATGACAATGCTTTTTGTTGTAAAAAAAATCTCCTGTTTATTAATGTGACTTCACAGCCGCGGCCGCCAGGATCCGGCCTAAATTAATGGCGTTTTTATTATTTTATAGTGTCATTAAATTTTTAGCGATCGCTCCATCAAACCGGAGTCATAAAGAGGCTTAATGTAAACGGGACACTTAGGCCGGGGCGCCGCGCCGAAAGTAAACTGCTCGTAATAAACGATATTTACAGCGGCGCTAAACATCAGGGAACACTCGGGACAAGTTTCGCGGTTGTGCGGTGAATTGTGTACTTACCGCAGAGTGTTCCCCCCCCCCGCTACGCGGCCCCCGCACTGACCTGGATGAGGAATTACCGACGTGTCTGACAATGAATAGCGAGACAAGTAAACGGCTCGTAAAACCTAAACAAAGACATAAACCGACAATAAGCCGGACGCACAAACATCCGAAAATACGACGTGAACATCAGGAGCAGCCGTGACTCACAAACATCAGGACGCGCTATAAAGTGGGAGGAAAAAAACGTAAACCAGCAGCGAAACCGCGAGGTCAAAGTCATCGTACACGACGCGTTTCAGATCCAGTTTATTACACGGTTCATCCAATCAGAAGGGAGAAGAGGAACTCAATCAAGAAGAGAATGGAGCACAGAAATGTTACACACCTATGAACGGGGGAGGGGGTAATAAGCTGCACTCCAACTGCGGGACCGATGTTATGGGAGCGCGTTCATTTGGGACGATGTGGATGTGGCAGCAGAATGAAGTTTCTCCTACACTCCGGACTGACAGCTCTTCCCTCCGCTGACACATTGTAACAAGCCCGTCAGCTGAGTGAGCAGGACTAATCCTCATCAACAACCCAAACCCATCCTGAAAACCCATCCTGACCGAGTCCTGCTCATACAGCTGACGAGTTCAGAATAGAGGCGTCACGCAGCCGGGGATGTCGGTGAAATCTTCTGCTTTATTTAACGGGATGACAGGACAAGGTGCGAATCATAAGATACTGATACCCTACAGCGGTCTGGCACCTACAGCCGGCATGATCAGGACAGGTTTTAGCCTTTGGATGTACACAAGAATGTTTCCGTTCACTGACAGTAAGCAGAGATACTGAAAGCCTATTAGAAAGTTGCAGAACGTGTCATTACACACAGATGAAGCTCCGCTGTATAATCATTAGGTTTGGGTCGGTGCCATTTTCTATTTTGTGCCCCTTCCCCTCCCCCTTCCTGGATCCACACGTAACGGCGGTGCGTGTTGTGGCCGCGGCTCGTCGCCCGTTTTCTGAGTGGGCCGCGCAGCTGCCGCCCTGATCTCCATATTCTATACATTCCATATATATAAGGACGGATTGTTCTCCTGTAGATGCCAGAGATGACGGATTGTAAAACAATACCTGCCCCCCCCTCGCTGTCGGATTACCGCGGCTGATTGGCGGTGCCATGTCCCAAATTGTTTCAATATGTGTCCCCCTCCCCCGCTGAAAATAACCCGGGACATGGTTTGTTTTCTTTTCCTTTCATTTCTTTTTTTTTGTTTTTACTTTTGCAAATCTATTTGGTTATAATTTGCGCGGGACGGCGGCGAGAGCGGCGGCCATTACACTCCAGAAAGCCCCTCATTCAGGAGCCCCGAGCCGTCCGGCTGTGTAACGCCCCAATAAATCAGAGGCGACTATTAGGCCGGATTCACACGCCGCCAAAATATCTGCGACTGAAAATCATCTCTATTAATCGGAAAGGAACTCGCAGCAATCACCGCAAGCCGATGAAGGAACCGCAACGAAAACCGCCGCGTGTGTATTCACTCTTACCGACGCCGAAACGCGGAGGAGTTTATTCTACGAACCGCGTGCCAAAGTGTGAGGACAGATAACGGACCGCGCGACCGCGTGTGGGGGGAGGGGCTGCACCTCATCCAAAGTGCAATTCTAGATTACCCCCATATATGCTACTTCATCTACAAAACAAACACCCCTAACTATGGATAGGCGGCATTCTCAGTGATGTCACCGCTGCTCTCTAGTGATGGATAGGCTGCAGTCTCAGTGATGTCACCGCTGCTCTCTAGTGATGGATAGGCTGCATTCTCAGTGCTGTCACCGCTGATCTCTAGTGAATGGATAGGCTGCATTCTCAGTGATGTCACCGCTGCTCTCTAGTGATGGATAGGCTGCAGTCTCAGTGATGTCACCGCTGCTCTCTAGTGATGGATAGGCTGCATTCTCAGTGCTGTCACCGCTGATCTCTAGTGAATGGATAGGCTGCATTCTCAGTGATGTCACCGCTGCTCTCTAGTGATGGATAGGCTGCAGTCTCAGTGATGTCACCGCTGCTCTCTAGTGATGGATAGGCTGCATTCTCAGTGCTGTCACCGCTGATCTCTAGTGAATGGATAGGCTGCATTCTCAGTGCTGTCACCGCTGATCTCTAGTGGATGGATAAGCTGCATTCTGAGTGATGTCACCGCTGCTCTCTAGTGGATGGACAGGCTGCATTCTGAGTGATGTCACCGCTGATCTCTAGTGAATGGATAAGCTGCATTCTCAGTGCTGTCACCGCTGCTCTCTAGTGGATGGACAGGCTGCATTCTGAGTGCTGTCACCGCTGATCTCTAGTGGATGGATAAGCTGCATTCTCAGTGATGTCACCGCTGCTCTCTAGTGGATGGACAGGCTGTATTCTCAGTGATGTCACCGCTGATCTCTAGTGGATGGATAGACTGTATTCTCAGTGCTGTCACCGCTGATCTCTAGTGAATGGATAGGCTGCATTCTCAGTGCTGTCACCGCTGATCTCTAGTGGATGGATAAGCTGCATTCTGAGTGATGTCACCGCTGCTCTCTAGTGGATGGACAGGCTGCATTCTGAGTGATGTCACCGCTGATCTCTAGTGAATGGATAAGCTGCATTCTCAGTGATGTCACCGCTGATCTCTAGTGGATGGATAGGCGGCATTCTGAGTGATATTAGACTGTACGTGATAATTTTGTAGATACCGTCGCTATGATCCCCTCCCCCTCACTTCTGATCTCGTCACGTACTATTGGCCGTCCACTGCCACAAAGCAATGAAACATTTGTCAGAACTTCCGGCCTCTTCCCTTTATGTGTCCTGTGAAGTCGCATCACAAAGAGAACTCTCAAAAACTTTTAAAAGTTTCTGTCCACTAAACCTCTTCTACCCCCCAACAAAGCAAACAAATGGTCCTCAAGAAAGGGAGAGTGTCGTCAATAGTGTCCATTGTATCCGGTCCGGAGGCGGCGGAGAGGGCGCATTGTCCGCACACAATCTGCTATTGAAAGCCATTTTTCCTTTTAATTTCTGTATGGCGGAGCAGGGAGGACACGCTGCGCCGCGGACAATGTCGCAGGACACGTGAGAATCTTCCACCTCATCCCAGATAAACAGCAGAAAGTAGAAAGCTTCCCGGTACCTCACAAGTCTCCGCCGCTTATCACCCCCGCAGGAATAGAAGCAGCGCAGATGCCAAGGTGGGAATCTCTAAATAAAATGTTCATTCCATATTGTGCTCCACTTCACGCCCGGGATCATTACTCGCTGCACGCGCTCCCGGCACTGCTCAATGCTCCTTGTCTTTAGGTTGTGTGACATCCTCCGGCGAGCGCTGTCATGGCCGCCACCAATGGTTGTCACGCAGAATCTGTCACCGTTGTAGTGGAGCAAGATAACTGACATTACCGGGGCTCACTGGTGTGGACAGTCCCGGGGACCAGCTGATTAATAGGGTCCCCAATCACCTGTTATTGGCACTCTGGTTAGGAACGGGCGCGACACTATCGAAATAAAATCAGTCTATAAAGTTCTCTGGCCACGCCGGATCTCGTGTTCTACCTCCGGGGGGGGGGGGGGGGGGGGTGTCCCAATCACAGCACGGCCCCGACTTTACACAAGAGGGCGTTTCATTTTGTCTCTATTTTTGTGGACACACAACGACCTGCGACCTGTGCGCGTTCATCACCTGTGCGTGTTTATCTCCTGTGCCCGTTTATCACCTGTGCGCGTTTATCACCTGTGCGCGTTTATCACCTGTGCGCGTTTATCACCTGTGCCCGTTTATCACCTGTGCGTGTTTATCTCCTGTGCCCGTTTATCGCCTGTGCCCGTTTATCACCTGTGCGTGTTTATCACCTGTGCGTGTTTATCTCCTGTGCCCGTTTATCACCTGTGCGTGTTTATCACCTGTGCGTGTTTATCTCCTGTGCCCGTTTATCACCTGTGCGCGTTTGTCTCCTGTGCCCGTTTATCGCCTGTGCGTGTTTATCACCTGTGCGTGTTTATCACCTGTGCGTGTTTATCGCCTGTGCCCGTTTATCACCTGTGCGCGTTTATCACCTGTGCGTGTTTATCTCCTGTGCCCGTTTATCACCTGTGCGCGTTTGTCTCCTGTGCGCGTTTATCGCCTGTGCCCGTTTATCACCTGTGCCCGTTTATCACCTGTGCGCGTTTGTCTCCTGTGCCCGTTTGTCTCCTGTGCCCGTTTATCGCCTGTGCCCGTTTATCACTTGTGCGCGTTTGTCTCCTGTGCGGGTTTGTCGCCTGTTCGCGTTTATCGCCTGTGCCCGTTTATCACCTGTGCCCGTTTATCACCTGTGCGCGTTTGTCGCCTGTTCGCGTTTATCACCTGTGCCCGTTTATCACCTGTGCCCGTTTATCACCTGTGCGCGTTTGTCTCCTGTGCGCGTTTGTCATCTGTGCGCGTTTGTCATCTGTGCGCGTTTGTCACCTGTGCGCGTTTGTCACCTGTGCGCGTTCGTCACCTGTGCACGCTTATCTCCTGTGCGCGTTTGTCACCTGTGCGCGTTCGTCACCTGTGCACGCTTATCTCCTGTGCGCGTTCGTCACCTGTGCGTGTTCATCACCTGTGCGTGTTTATCACCTGTGCCCGTTTATCACCTGTGCGTGTTTATCACCTGTGCGTGTTTGTCACCTGTGCGTGTTCATCACCTGTGCGTGTTTATCACCTGTGCCCGTTTATCACCTGTGCGTGTTTATCACCTGTGCGTGTTTATCACCTGTGCGTGTTTATCTCCTGTGCCCGTTTATCACCTGTGCGTGTTTATCACCTGTGCCCGTTTATCACCTGTGCGTGTTTATCTCCTGTGCGTGTTTATCACCTGTGCGTGTTTATCTCCTGTGCGTGTTTATCACCTGTGCGTGTTTATCACCTGTGCGTGTTTGTCACCTGTGCCCGTTTATCTCCTGTGCCCGTTTATCTCCTGTGCGTGTTTATCACCTGTGCGTGTTTGTCACCTGTGCCCGTTTATCACCTGTGCGTGTTTATCACCTGTGCCCGTTTATCACCTGTGCGTGTTTATCACCTGTGCGTGTTTATCTCCTGTGCCCGTTTATCTCCTGTGCCCGTTTATCACCTGTGCGTGTTTATCTCCTGTGCCCGTTTATCTCCTGTGCGCGTTTATCACCTGTGCGTGTTTATCACCTGTGCCCGTTTATCACCTGTGCGTGTTTATCACCTGTGCGTGTTTATCTCCTGTGCCCATTTATCTCCTGTGCCCGTTTATCACCTGTGCGTGTTTATCTCCTGTGCCCGTTTATCTCCTGTGCGTGTTTATCACCTGTGCGTGTTTATCTCCTGTGCCCGTTTATCACCTGTGCGTGTTTATCACCTGTGCGTGTTTATCACCTGTGCGTGTTTATCTCCTGTGCCCGTTTATCACCTGTGCGTGTTTATCTCCTGTGCGCGTTTATCTCCTGTGCCCGTTTATCACCTGTGCGTGTTTATCACCTGTGCGTGTTTATCACCTGTGCGTGTTTATCTCCTGTGCCCGTTTATCACCTGTGCGTGTTTATCACCTGTGCGTGTTTATCACCTGTGCGTGTTTATCTCCTGTGCCCGTTTATCACCTGTGCGTGTTTATCTCCTGTGCCCATTTATCACCTGTGCGTGTTTATCACCTGTGCGTGTTTATCACCTGTGCGTGTTCATCACCTGTGCCCGTTTATCACCTGTGCCCGTTTATCACCTGTGCGTGTTTATCACCTGTGCGCGTTTATCTCCTGTGCCCGTTTATCACCTGTGCCCGTTTATCACCTGTGCGTGTTTATCTCCTGTGCCCGTTTATCACCTGTGCGTGTTTATCACCTGTGCGTGTTTATCTCCTGTGCCCGTTTATCACCTGTGCGCGTTTATCACCTGTGCGCGTTTATCACCTGTGCGCGTTTATCACCTGTGCCCGTTTATCACCTGTGCGTGTTTATCTCCTGTGCCCGTTTATCGCCTGTGCCCGTTTATCACCTGTGCGTGTTTATCACCTGTGCGTGTTTATCTCCTGTGCCCGTTTATCACCTGTGCGTGTTTATCACCTGTGCGTGTTTATCTCCTGTGCCCGTTTATCACCTGTGCGCGTTTGTCTCCTGTGCCCGTTTATCGCCTGTGCGTGTTTATCACCTGTGCGTGTTTATCACCTGTGCGTGTTTATCGCCTGTGCCCGTTTATCACCTGTGCGCGTTTATCACCTGTGCGTGTTTATCTCCTGTGCCCGTTTATCACCTGTGCGCGTTTGTCTCCTGTGCGCGTTTATCGCCTGTGCCCGTTTATCACCTGTGCCCGTTTATCACCTGTGCGCGTTTGTCTCCTGTGCCCGTTTGTCTCCTGTGCCCGTTTATCGCCTGTGCCCGTTTATCACTTGTGCGCGTTTGTCTCCTGTGCGGGTTTGTCGCCTGTTCGCGTTTATCGCCTGTGCCCGTTTATCACCTGTGCCCGTTTATCACCTGTGCGCGTTTGTCGCCTGTTCGCGTTTATCACCTGTGCCCGTTTATCACCTGTGCCCGTTTATCACCTGTGCGCGTTTGTCTCCTGTGCGCGTTTGTCATCTGTGCGCGTTTGTCATCTGTGCGCGTTTGTCACCTGTGCGCGTTTGTCACCTGTGCGCGTTCGTCACCTGTGCACGCTTATCTCCTGTGCGCGTTTGTCACCTGTGCGCGTTCGTCACCTGTGCACGCTTATCTCCTGTGCGCGTTCGTCACCTGTGCGTGTTCATCACCTGTGCGTGTTTATCACCTGTGCCCGTTTATCACCTGTGCGTGTTTATCACCTGTGCGTGTTTGTCACCTGTGCGTGTTCATCACCTGTGCGTGTTTATCACCTGTGCCCGTTTATCACCTGTGCGTGTTTATCACCTGTGCGTGTTTATCACCTGTGCGTGTTTATCTCCTGTGCCCGTTTATCACCTGTGCGTGTTTATCACCTGTGCCCGTTTATCACCTGTGCGTGTTTATCTCCTGTGCGTGTTTATCACCTGTGCGTGTTTATCTCCTGTGCGTGTTTATCACCTGTGCGTGTTTATCACCTGTGCGTGTTTGTCACCTGTGCCCGTTTATCTCCTGTGCCCGTTTATCTCCTGTGCGTGTTTATCACCTGTGCGTGTTTGTCACCTGTGCCCGTTTATCACCTGTGCGTGTTTATCACCTGTGCCCGTTTATCACCTGTGCGTGTTTATCACCTGTGCGTGTTTATCTCCTGTGCCCGTTTATCTCCTGTGCCCGTTTATCACCTGTGCGTGTTTATCTCCTGTGCCCGTTTATCTCCTGTGCGCGTTTATCACCTGTGCGTGTTTATCACCTGTGCCCGTTTATCACCTGTGCGTGTTTATCACCTGTGCGTGTTTATCTCCTGTGCCCATTTATCTCCTGTGCCCGTTTATCACCTGTGCGTGTTTATCTCCTGTGCCCGTTTATCTCCTGTGCGTGTTTATCACCTGTGCGTGTTTATCTCCTGTGCCCGTTTATCACCTGTGCGTGTTTATCACCTGTGCGTGTTTATCACCTGTGCGTGTTTATCTCCTGTGCCCGTTTATCACCTGTGCGTGTTTATCTCCTGTGCGCGTTTATCTCCTGTGCCCGTTTATCACCTGTGCGTGTTTATCACCTGTGCGTGTTTATCACCTGTGCGTGTTTATCTCCTGTGCCCGTTTATCACCTGTGCGTGTTTATCACCTGTGCGTGTTTATCACCTGTGCGTGTTTATCTCCTGTGCCCGTTTATCACCTGTGCGTGTTTATCTCCTGTGCCCATTTATCACCTGTGCGTGTTTATCACCTGTGCGTGTTTATCACCTGTGCGTGTTCATCACCTGTGCCCGTTTATCACCTGTGCCCGTTTATCACCTGTGCGTGTTTATCACCTGTGCGCGTTTATCTCCTGTGCCCGTTTATCACCTGTGCCCGTTTATCACCTGTGCGTGTTTATCTCCTGTGCCCGTTTATCACCTGTGCGTGTTTATCACCTGTGCGTGTTTATCTCCTGTGCCCGTTTATCACCTGTGCGTGTTTATCACCTGTGCCCGTTTATCACCTGTGCCCGTTTATCACCTGTGCGTGTTTATCTCCTGTGCCCGTTTATCACCTGTGCGTGTTTATCACCTGTGCCCGTTTATCACCTGTGCCCGTTTATCACCTGTGCGTGTTTATCTCCTGTGCCCGTTTATCACCTGTGCGCGTTCATCACCTGTGCGCGTTCGTCACCTGTGCGTGTTTGTCACCTGTGCCCGCTTATCACTTGTCGTACCAACGCTTTACAAAGGAAACGTGATTCGTGGGTTTGATTGCAATTTGCGCCAAATGTATGAAGATGAAGCGACTACAATAAACCGCTGCTCCGCAGATACTTCGCACACCGCGTTACACAATTGTGATAAAATTAGCGCGGCCGCTGTGCCGCCATTTCGATGTCTAGTATGGGATATATGGGCTACGTGACTTGTCTGCTCCATCTGCGTTCTGTAAAGCGAGGAGGTCGGAGCTGCGGCCGGGATATTTCGGGATTTCCTCGCTACAGGAATCCCACGTATGCGCCGACACGCGATATCAGGGAGCGACACGAGTCTCCATTACACACACGAACAATAATCACTTTCTGCCGGTTACAGGGTCAGTTTTGTGGCAGTTTCTGGAGATCCAGCAGTGAGAGCCCAAAATAACTGGCACACAGTAACGGCGAGCGGCTGGAATGTCTCCTGTCAGGACTTTACACCCGGCGCTGCGCATCGTAAATAGACTCCATGCAGAATAGGGGAGGCGAAGGCCGTGATTGTCTGAGAAATTGCTGCGTTTTCCGCCCCCACCAGGTGACGAGTCGCCGTCTTGTGATTAAATCATCGCCGTGCCGCGACCCAATCTGTAAGATTCATGCCGCCATTGTAGTGCGGCGTCGCTCTAGATGAATTGCATTGATCTGATAGATGGTGAGCGGCACTTAAGCCTCATTCTTCCCGATCGTCCTGACTGCGAGATAAATCAATATTTAATATCCCCTCCAACCGCGCGGCGCGATCATCTCAGACCTTCCCTCTAATAACAGACAAGTTGACTTTAAAAATTCTGCTGCGGTTCTTCTCTGTACGACCCGTCATTTATAAGGAGCCGCTGGATGGGGCACAATGTGGTTCTCGCTAAATTACTTCTCCCAGGAAAGTCATTTTTATATCATTTGCTCCGGGTGTCTGGAGTTCAGAGGTTTCACTGAGCCCCTGAGGTTATACTGCAATGGATGAGGCCCGCAATGATGGAGTACAAAATCCACCCGCCGCAGCTGAATGCCCGCTCTCCCCCTAACCTGCTGCCCCACCTCCGGTCTCCACCTAACCTGCTGCCCCACCACCGCTCTCCCCCTAACCTGCTGCCCCACCTCCGGTCTCCACCTAACCTGCTGCCCCACCACCGCTCTCCCCCTAACCTGCTGCCCCACCTCCGGTCTCCACCTAACCTGCTGCCCCACCACCGCTCTCCACCTAACCTGCTGCCCCACCACCGCTCTCCACCTAACCTGCTGCCCCACCACCGCTCTCCACATAACCTGCTGCCCCACCACCGCTCTCCATCTAACCTGCTGCCCCACCACCGCTCTCCACCTAACCTGCTGCCCCACCACCGCTCTCCACATAACCTGCTGCCCCACCACCGGTCTCCACCTAACCTGCTGCCCCACCACCGCTCTCCACCTAACCTGCTGCCCCACCACCGCTCTCCACATAACCTGCTGCCCCACCACCGGTCTCCACCTAACCTGCTGCCCCACCACCGCTCTCCACCTAACCTGCTGCCCCACCACCGCTCTCCACCTAACCTGCTGCCCCACCACCGCTCTCCACCTAACCTGCTGCCTCACCACCGCTCTCCACCTAACCTGCTGCCCCACCACCGCTCTCCACCTAACCTGCTGCCCCACCACCGCTCTCCACCTAACCTGCTGCCTCACCACCGCTCTCCCCCTAACCTGCTGCCCCACCTCCGGTCTCCACCTAACCTGCTGCCCCACCACCGCTCTCCACCTAACCTGCTGCCCCACCACCTCTCTCCACCTAACCTGCTGCCCCACCACCGCTCTCCACCTAACCTGCTGCCCCACCACCGCTCTCCACATAACCTGCTGCCCCACCACCGGTCTCCACCTAACCTGCTGCCCCACCACCGCTCTCCACCTAACCTGCTGCCCCACCACCGCTCTCCACCTAACCTGCTGCCCCACCACCGCTCTCCACCTAACCTGCTGCCCCACCACCGGTCTCCACCTAACCTGCTGCCCCACCACCGCTCTCCACCTAACCTGCTGCCCCACCACCGCTCTCCACCTAACCTGCTGCCCCACCACCGCTCTCCACCTAACCTGCTGCCCCACCACCGCTCTCCACCTAACCTGCTGCCCCTCCACCGCTCTCCACCTAACCTGCTGCCCCACCACCGCTCTCCACCTAACCTGCTGCCCCACCACCGCTCTCCACCTAACCTGCTGCCCCACCACCGCTCTCCACCTAACCTGCTGCCCCACCACCGCTCTCCACCTAACCTGCTGCCCCACCACCGCTCTCCACCTAACCTGCTGCCCCACCACCGCTCTCCACCTAACCTGCTGCCCCACCACCGCTCTCCACCTAACCTGCTGCCCCACCACCGGTCTCCACCTAACCTGCTGCCCCACCACCGCTCTCCACCTAACCTGCTGCCCCACCACCTCTCTCCACCTAACCTGCTGCCCCACCACCGCTCTCCACCTAACCTGCTGCCCCACCACCGCTCTCCACCTAACCTGCTGCCCCACCACCGGTCTCCACCTAACCTGCTGCCCCACCACCGCTCTCCACCTAACCTGCTGCCCCACCACCGCTCTCCACCTAACCTGCTGCCCCACCACCGCTCTCCACCTAACCTGCTGCCCCACCACCGCTCTCCACCTAACCTGCTGCCCCACCACCGCTCTCCACCTAACCTGCTGCCCCACCACCGCTCTCCACCTAACCTGCTGCCCCACCACCGCTCTCCACCTAACCTGCTGCCTCACCACCGCTCTCCACCTAACCTGCTGCCCCACCACCGCTCTCCACCTAACCTGCTGCCCCACCACCGCTCTCCACCTAACCTGCTGCCTCACCACCGCTCTCCCCCTAACCTGCTGCCCCACCTCCGGTCTCCACCTAACCTGCTGCCCCACCACCGCTCTCCACCTAACCTGCTGCCCCACCACCTCTCTCCACCTAACCTGCTGCCCCACCACCGCTCTCCACCTAACCTGCTGCCCCACCACCGCTCTCCACATAACCTGCTGCCCCACCACCGGTCTCCACCTAACCTGCTGCCCCACCACCGCTCTCCACCTAACCTGCTGCCCCACCACCGCTCTCCACCTAACCTGCTGCCCCACCACCGCTCTCCACCTAACCTGCTGCCCCACCACCGGTCTCCACCTAACCTGCTGCCCCACCACCGCTCTCCACCTAACCTGCTGCCCCACCACCGCTCTCCACCTAACCTGCTGCCCCACCACCGCTCTCCACCTAACCTGCTGCCCCACCACCGCTCTCCACCTAACCTGCTGCCCCTCCACCGCTCTCCACCTAACCTGCTGCCCCACCACCGCTCTCCACCTAACCTGCTGCCCCACCACCGCTCTCCACCTAACCTGCTGCCCCACCACCGCTCTCCACCTAACCTGCTGCCCCACCACCGCTCTCCACCTAACCTGCTGCCCCACCACCGCTCTCCACCTAACCTGCTGCCCCACCACCGCTCTCCACCTAACCTGCTGCCCCACCACCGCTCTCCACCTAACCTGCTGCCCCACCACCGGTCTCCACCTAACCTGCTGCCCCACCACCGCTCTCCACCTAACCTGCTGCCCCACCACCTCTCTCCACCTAACCTGCTGCCCCACCACCGCTCTCCACCTAACCTGCTGCCCCACCACCGCTCTCCACCTAACCTGCTGCCCCACCACCGGTCTCCACCTAACCTGCTGCCCCACCACCGCTCTCCACCTAACCTGCTGCCCCACCACCGCTCTCCACCTAACCTGCTGCCCCACCACCGCTCTCCACCTAACCTGCTGCCCCACCACCGCTCTCCACCTAACCTGCTGCCCCACCACCGCTCTCCACCTAACCTGCTGCCCCACCACCGCTCTCCACCTAACCTGCTGCCCCACCACCGGTCTCCACCTAACCTGCTGCCCCACCACCGCTCTCCACCTAACCTGCTGCCCCACCACCTCTCTCCACCTAACCTGCTGCCCCACCACCGCTCTCCACCTAACCTGCTGCCCCACCACCGCTCTCCACCTAACCTGCTGCCCCACCACCGGTCTCCACCTAACCTGCTGCCCCACCACCGCTCTCCACCTAACCTGCTGCCCCACCACCGCTCTCCACCTAACCTGCTGCCCCACCACCGCTCTCCACCTAACCTGCTGCCCCACCACCGCTCTCCACCTAACCTGCTGCCCCACCACCGCTCTCCACCTAACCTGCTGCCCCACCACCGCTCTCCACCTAACCTGCTGCCCCACCACCGCTCTCCACCTAACCTGCTGCCCCACCACCGCTCTCCACCTAACCTGCTGCCCCACCACCGCTCTCCACCTAACCTGCTGCCCCACCACCGCTCTCCACCTAACCTGCTGCCCCACCACCGCTCTCCACCTAACCTGCTGCCCCACCACCGCTCTCCACCTAACCTGCTGCCCCACCACCGCTCTCCACCTAACCTGCTGCCCCACCACCGCTCTCCACCTAACCTGCTGCCCCACCACCGGTCTCCACCTAACCTGCTGCCCCACCACCGCTCTCCACCTAACCTGCTGCCCCACCACCGCTCTCCACCTAACCTGCTGCCCCACCACCGCTCTCCACCTAACCTGCTGCCCCACCACCGCTCTCCACCTAACCTGCTGCCCCTCCACCGCTCTCCACCTAACCTGCTGCCCCACCACCGCTCTCCACCTAACCTGCTGCCCCACCACCGCTCTCCACCTAACCTGCTGCCCCACCACCGCTCTCCACCTAACCTGCTGCCCCACCACCGCTCTCCACCTAACCTGCTGCCCCACCACCGCTCTCCACCTAACCTGCTGCCCCACCACCGCTCTCCACCTAACCTGCTGCCCCACCACCGCTCTCCACCTAACCTGCTGCCCCACCACCGGTCTCCACCTAACCTGCTGCCCCACCACCGCTCTCCACCTAACCTGCTGCCCCACCACCTCTCTCCACCTAACCTGCTGCCCCACCACCGCTCTCCACCTAACCTGCTGCCCCACCACCGCTCTCCACCTAACCTGCTGCCCCACCACCGGTCTCCACCTAACCTGCTGCCCCACCACCGCTCTCCACCTAACCTGCTGCCCCACCACCGCTCTCCACCTAACCTGCTGCCCCACCACCGCTCTCCACCTAACCTGCTGCCTCACCACCGCTCTCCACCTAACCTGCTGCCCCACCACCGCTCTCCACCTAACCTGCTGCCCCACCACCGCTCTCCACCTAACCTGCTGCCCCACCACCGCTCTCCACCTAACCTGCTGCCCCACCACCGGTCTCCACCTAACCTGCTGCCCCACCACCGGTCTCCACCTAACCTGCTGCCCCACCACCGCTCTCCATCTAACCTGCTGCCCCACCACCGCTCTCCCCCTAACCTGCTGCCCCACCACCGGTCTCCACCTAACCTGCTGCCCCACCACCGCTCTCCCCCTAACCTGCTGCCCCACCACCGCTCTCCCCCTAACCTGCTGCGCCACCTCCGGTCTCCACCTAACCTGCTGCCCCACCACCGCTCTCCATCTAACCTGCTGCCCCACCACCGGTCTCCGCAGTATCTGCCATATTACACCCGGTCTCCGCGGTATCTGCCATATTACACCCGGTCTCCGCGGTATCTGCCATATTACACCCGGTCTCCGCAGTATCTGCCATATTACACCCGGTCTCCGCAGTATCTGCCATATTACACCCGGTCTCCGCAGTATCTGCCATATTACACTCGGTCTCCGCAGTATCTGCCATATTACACTCGGTCTCCGCAGTATCTGCCATATTACACCCGGTCTCCGCAGTATCTGCCATATTACACCCGGTCTCCGCGGTATCTGCCATATTACACCCGGTCTCCGCGGTATCTGCCATATTACACTCGGTCTCCGCGGTATCTGCCATATTACACTCGGTCTCCGCAGTATCTGCCATATTACACCCGGTCTCCGCAGTATCTGCCATATTACACCCGGTCTCCGCAGTATCTGCCATATTACACCCGGTCTCCGCAGTATCTGCCATATTACACCCGGTCTCCGCAGTATCTGCCATATTACACCCGGTCTCCGCAGTATCTGCCATATTACACCCGGTCTCCGCAGTATCTGCCATATTACACCCGGTCTCCGCAGTATCTGCCATATTACACCCGGTCTCCGCAGTATCTGCCATATTACACCCGGTCTCCGCAGTATCTGCCATATTACACCCGGTCTCCGCAGTATCTGCCATATTACACCCGGTCTCCGCAGTATCTGCCATATTACACCCGGTCTCCGCAGTATCTGCCATATTACACCCGGTCTCCGCAGTATCTGCCATATTACCCCCGGTCTCCGCAGTATCGGACACTTTATGCCTGGCACCTTATAAATAATCTATATAGCAATAAATAAGACTTGAAGGGCTGATGCTCAGTAAATAAATTGTAAACGCTGTGTAATTACATTTTCCCCAACTTTCTAATATACCTTTTGTTTTAAATCTTCACCATTTTTTAAGATTTCTGCTTGCTGTCAGTGTATTAGAATATTCAGTGATTGAAAATACTACTACTGGGGGTTTGTTATAATGTATTAGTGCAGACAACCCTCTGAGCTAAATACATCAGTGGCACAAATCTCTCTGCTGTCTTGACAGTTTGTTACAATGTATCAGTGCAGGTAAAATGGATCAGTTTGGAGTCCAGACTGTTTTGCTCACAGAGGATTGTCTGGGTGGGATAAAATTGTAACAAACTCTCAGATGTTAAAAGTGGCAGCATTAGAAAAGTGGTATATTGTGCGTTAACTTTTTCCTTGCCAAACGACAGATTTAAAGAGATTCATCACAGGGGCGTGGCTAGAAAACGCGGCAAATTTATTATAAATGAGTAAAATATTGCCGTCCCTGCACAGATATAACAGTGTCCTCTGATTCAATACACAAGTTTTACAAAAGTTTGAAGAAATTGTGCATCCTGGGGGGACACCTGAAGCCTCTGTAATATATGTGTCACCCCCACCCGTATAGCAGCAGAGACCCCAATGCAGCGGCTCGAGGAACCTGCCGGAGTCTGTAATATATTAAATGATGAGTGGCTGGGACATCCCAGGCAGCGGCCAGCAGGGGGCACAACCTGCCCTCTTACTGCTCACAAGAAACGACCGTCCGGCACCCTGGACAACAATCAGCTGCTGGACAATGAAGTGAAGTCAGGATATAGAGAAAGAGAACACAAAACCGGTCCCACAACTAATGCACCGTATACGAGACAGAGACACAGAGTTTTAGTGTTGTACAGATGTAGCAGAGCTGATGTAGTGTGATATCACCGTGCGTGATCTTGTGGTTCTCTAGAAGAGTGCAGATACCCACCAACATCTCATCCCAGTACTCAGGCAGTCAGCTCTGCTACATCGGTATATATACAGTCTATTCAGTATCAAAGTAAAGCTCCTTTGCACCTGCTTGAACTGATAAATTACGGAATTGCATTATGAGCAGTTGCCTAATTCACATCTATTGCCCAGACCGCTTCATAGTACAGGCAGCAGCAGGAAGATTCCCCATCAGCAGAATACAGGTGCCATTTATGAGAGCCTGTACTCTGGATGTGAAGAGCGGAGAATCACCCGGCCAGCGCCGCTTCTCTCTGCGGTCACAGAACGGCTCAGGATGCAATTCCCTACTAAATCTCCACGTTACAGTGCCCGAGGCTCAGGCTACACGGTGACTTAAACTTCGCCTGTGACTTGTGATTTGCTTTTCAATTCATTAGGAATTTATTATTCTCTATGTGGGAAAAAAGCAAATATTGCAGAAAGTCTTCACTCCGGAAATTCAGCTGTGACTGCAGTTTATCTGTAATATCCCCCCATGTCAGGGGTCCAGGAAGCTGAGATACAGGGTTCTCCATGCAGCTGCGGGTTATCTCTGGACACAGACAGTATAAACAGTCTATAATAGAATTATCATATTACTTCTGCACTGTTCCTGCGCCGCTGCTCTCTGCTCCGTAAATATGATGACATGACGTCCACAGTGACATCACAAACAGAGATCCAGGGAGGGAATAATAAAACCTATATATAACCCCCATAATGTCGCTTCCTAATTGTTTATTATGTGCAGTCATTTAGGTAGTTTTTCAAATGCAATCTCAGCTGAAATAAAATCTAACACCAAAGTCCGCACTCCGATACCTGCGACCGCAGGTGGACGTCCGGCGCTCTCAGAATAATGACACGCTTATCAATTAGTCAGAAAACAAAAATAGAAAATGTCACCTAGATACGTCCGGTCCTAGTGAAACAAATATATCATTCTATATTCTGAGAGACGTCCGTCTTCCTTTACACTGCAGCTTATACATAAAACAGGAAATGAGAGCGCTCCTGAACTTCACGCCACGTTGTCTCTGGGGAACCCACAAAGATCCTGAGCTAATTAACCAATAACATGAAAATATACAGAAGGAAAAGACGAGATGCCGCGCTCCTATATAATGACCCCGGCCCTAAAAGCCCCCGGGATCTAGAGCTTTAGTTTTATGTAAGTCTCAACGTCCTCATCGTAAATCAGAGCGGTTATCGTGGATGTGATAGGACCTCAGATGGAGCTACACTGGAACCCAATACACCAGCGCCGCGCTACTGACAATCCAGATATAGCCGAGAACAATGTTGAGGTTTTCTGGCCAGAGACTACAGGAACTCCCCCTCTATAATATATATATTCACTAGTCCGCCTCTTCAGTGAAACGTAATGCACTAGAAACAGAACTGTAATACAGAACCTCCACCAATCTCATCTGTAGGATCTGCACTGACATCCTAACTAGAACCTGCACCGATCTCATCTGTAGGAACTGCACCGATCTCATCTCTGGAACCTGCACCGATCTCATCTCTAGAACCTGCACCGATCTCATCTCTAGAAGCTGCACCGATCTCATCTCTGGAACCTGCACCGATCTCATCTCTGGAACCTGCACCGATCTCATCTCTAGAACCTGCACCGATCTCATCTCTGGAACCTGCACCGATCTCATCTCTAGAACCTGCACCGATCTCATCTCTAGAACCTGCATCGATCTCATTTCTAGAACATGCACCGATCTCATCTCTGGAACCTGCACCGATCTCATATCTAGAATCGGCACCAATCTCAGCTCTAGAACCTGCACCGATCTTATATCTGGAACCTGCACCGATCTCATCTCTGGAACCGGCACCGATCTCATCTCTAGATCCTGCACTGATCTCATCTCTAGAACCTGCACTGATCTCATCTCTGGAACCTGCACCGATCTCATCTCTGGAACCTGCATTAATCTCATCTCTGGAACTTGCACTGATCTCATCTCTAGAACCTGCACCGATCTCATCTCCAGAACCTGCACCGATCTCATCTCTAGAACCTGCACCGATCTCATCTCCGGAACCTACACAGATCTCATCTCTAGAACCTGCACCGATCTCATCTCCAGAACCTGCACCGATCTCATCTCTAGAACCTGCACCGATCTCATCTCCGGAACCTGCATCGATCTTATATCCGGAACCTGCATCGATCTTATATCTGGAACCTGCACTGATCTCATCTCTGGAACCTGCACTGATCTCATCTCTAGAACCTGCACCGATCTTATATCTGGAACCTGCACCGATCTCATCTCCGGAACCTGCACCGATCTTATATCTGGAACCTGCACCGATCTCATCTCTGGAACCTGCACTGATCTCATCTCTAGAACCTGCACCGATCTCATCTCTGGAACCTGCACCGATCTTATATCTGGAACCTGCACTGATCTCATCTCTGGAACCTGCACCGATCTCATCTCTAGAACCTGCACCGATCTCATCTCTGGAACCTGCACCGATCTCATCTCTAGAACCTGCACCGATCTCATCTCTAGAACCTGCATCGATCTCATTTCTAGAACCTGCACCGATCTCATCTCTGGAACCTGCACCGATCTCATATCTAGAATCGGCACCAATCTCAGCTCTAGAACCTGCACCGATCTCATCTCTAGAACCTGCACCGATCTCATCTCTGGAACCTGCACCGATCTCATCTCTAGATCCTGCACTGATCTCATCTCTAGAACCTGCACTGATCTCATCTCTGGAACCTGCACCGATCTCATCTCTGGAACCTGCATTAATCTCATCTCTGGAACTTGCACTGATCTCATCTCTAGAACCTGCACCGATCTCATCTCCAGAACCTGCACCGATCTCATCTCTAGAACCTGCACCGATCTCATCTCCGGAACCTACACAGATCTCATCTCTAGAACCTGCACCGATCTCATCTCCAGAACCTGCACCGATCTCATCTCTAGAACCTGCACCGATCTCATCTCCGGAACCTGCATCGATCTTATATCCGGAACCTGCATCGATCTTATATCTGGAACCTGCACCGATCTCATCTCTGGAACCTGCACCGATCTTATATCTGGAACCTGCACCGATCTCATCTCCGGAACCTGCACCGATCTTATATCTGAAACCTGCACCGATCTCATCTCTGGAACCTGCATCGATCTCATTTCTAGAACCTGCACCGATCTCATCTCTGGAACCTGCACCGATCTCATATCTAGAATCGGCACCAATCTCAGCTCTAGAACCTGCACCGATCTCATCTCTAGAACCTGCACCGATCTCATCTCTGGAACCTGCACCGATCTCATCTCTAGATCCTGCACTGATCTCATCTCTAGAACCTGCACTGATCTCATCTCTGGAACCTGCACCGATCTCATCTCTGGAACCTGCATTAATCTCATCTCTGGAACTTGCACTGATCTCATCTCTAGAACCTGCACCGATCTCATCTCCAGAACCTGCACCGATCTCATCTCTAGAACCTGCACCGATCTCATCTCCGGAACCTACACAGATCTCATCTCTAGAACCTGCACCGATCTCATCTCCAGAACCTGCACCGATCTCATCTCTAGAACCTGCACCGATCTCATCTCCGGAACCTGCATCGATCTTATATCCGGAACCTGCATCGATCTTATATCTGGAACCTGCACCGATCTCATCTCTGGAACCTGCACCGATCTTATATCTGGAACCTGCACCGATCTCATCTCCGGAACCTGCACCGATCTTATATCTGAAACCTGCACCGATCTCATCTCTGGAACCTGCATCGATCTCATTTCTAGAACCTGCACCGATCTCATCTCTGGAACCTGCACCGATCTTATATCTGGAACCTGCACCGATCTCATCTCCGGAACCTGCACCGATCTTATATCTGAAACCTGCACCGATCTCATCTCTGGAACCTGCACTGATCTCATCTCTAGAACCTGCACCGATCTCATCTCTGGAACCTGCACCGATCTTATATCTGGAACCTGCACTGATCTCATCTCTGGAACCTGCACTGATCTCATCTCTAGAACCTGCACCGATCTCATCTCTGGAACCTGCACCGATCTCATCTCTAGAACCTGCACCGATCTCATCTCTAGAACCTGCACTGATCTCATCTCTAGAACCTGCACCGATCTCATCTCTAGAACCTGCACCGATCTCATCTCTAGAACCTGCATCGATCTCATTTCTAGAACATGCACCGATCTCATATCTAGAATCGGCACCGATCTCAGCTCTAGAACCTGCACCGATCTTATATCTGGAACCTGCACCGATCTCATCTCTGGAACCTGCACCGATCTCATCTCTAGATCCTGCACTGATCTCATCTGTAGAACCTGCACTGATCTCATCTCTGGAACCTGCATTAATCTCATCTCTGGAACTTGCACTGATCTCATCTCTGGAACCTGCACCGATCTCATCTCTGGAACCTGCATTAATCTCATCTCTGGAACTTGCACTGATCTCATCTCTAGAACCTGCACCGATCTCATCTCCGGAACCTGCACTGATCTCATCTCTAGAACCTGCACCGATCTCATCTCCGGAACCTACACAGATCTCATCTCTAGAACCTGCACCGATCTCATCTCCAGAACCTGCACCGATCTCATCTCTAGAACCTGCACCGATCTCATCTCCGGAACCTGCATCGATCTTATATCCGGAACCTGCATCGATCTTATATCTGGAACCTGCACCGATCTCATCTCTGGAACCTGCACTGATCTCATCTCTAGAACCTGCACCGATCTTATATCTGGAACCTGCACCGATCTCATCTCCGGAACCTGCACCGATCTTATATCTAGAACCTGCACCGATCTCATCTCTGGAACCTGCACTGATCTCATCTCTAGAACCTGCACCGATCCCATCTCTGGAACCTGCACCGATCTTATATCTGGAACCTGCACTGATCTCATCTCTGGAACCTGCACTGATCTCATCTCTAGAACCTGCACTGATCTCATCTCTGGAACCTGCACTGATCTCATCTCTGGAACCTGCACCGATCTCATCTCTGGAACCTGCACCGATCTCATCTCTAGAACCTGCACTGATCTCATCTCTAGAACCTGCACTGATCTCATCTCTAGAACCTGCACCGATCTCATCTCTGGAACCTGCACCGATCTTATATCTGGAACCTGCACCGATCTCATCTCTGGAACCTGCACCGATCTCATATCTGGAACCTGCACCGATCTCATCTCTGGAACCTGCACCGATCTCATCTCTGGAACCTGCACCGATCTCATCTCTAGAACCTGCACCGATCTCATCTCTGGAACCTGCACCGATCTCATCTCTGGAACCTGCACCGATCTCATCTCTAGAACCTGCACCGATCTCATCTCTGGAACCTGCACCGATCTCATCTCTAGAACCTGTACCGATCTCATCTCTAGAACCTGCACCGATCTCATCTCTGGAACCTGCACCGATCTCATCTCTAGAACCTGCACTGATCTCATCTCTGGAACCTGCACCGATCTCATCTCTAGAACCTGCACCGATCTCATCTCTGGAACCTGCACCGATCTCATATCTAGAACCTTCACCGATCTCATCTCTAGAACCTGTACCGATCTCATCTCTAGAACCTGCACCGATCTCATCTCTAGAACCTGCACCGATCTCATCTCTGGAACCTGCACCGATCTCATCTCTGGAACCTGCACCGATCTCATCTCTAGAACCTGCACCGATCTCATCTCTGGAACCTGCACCGATCTCATCTCCGGAACCTGCATCGATCTCATCTCTGGAACCTGCATTAATCTCATCTCTAGAACCTGCACCGATCTCATCTCTGGAACCTGCACCGATCTCATATCTAGAACCTGCACTGATCTCATCTCTAGAACCTGCACTGATCTCATCTCTAGAACCTGCACCGATCTCATCTCTGGAACCTGCACCGATCTTATATCTGGAACCTGCACCGATCTTATCTCTGGAACCTGCACCGATCTTATATCTGGAACCTGCACCGATCTCATCTCTGGAACCTGCACCGATCTCATCTCTAGAACCTGCACCGTTCTCATCTCTGGAACCTGCACCGATCTCATCTCTAGAACCTGTACCGATCTCATCTCTAGAACCTGCACCGATCTCATCTCTGGAACCTGCACCGATCTCATCTCTAGAACCTGCACCGATCTCATATCTAGAACCTGCACCGATCTCATCTCTAGAACCTGTACCGATCTCATCTCTAGAACCTGCACCGATCTCATCTCTAGAACCTGCACCGATCTCATCTCTGGAACCTGCACCGATCTCATCTCTGGAACCTGCACCGATCTCATCTCTGGAACCTGCACCGATCTCATCTCTGGAACCTGCACCGATCTCATCCCTGGAACCTGAACCGATCTCCAGATTCACAACTAAATACCTGAAGCTAATGATGAATACACAGCTATTAATCACATAATATTTTGAGTAAAATGAAACTATTACTAATACTGTATAAATCACTATAAAATCCAGAAGGTATTTCTGGAACCTGCAAACATGGCAGACACGGCGCGCAATATTGTGTTTTTAATAAAATACTCCCAAAACAAAGTTCCTTGGAAATAAACAGCCTGGCAGCCAGGTAATAGCGGCGTGTTTAGCGACATGAACATCTTTTAGTTGCAGCCTCAGTCGGGATGTGTGAGACTGAACGTTTTGGCTTACACATTGAATATCACAAGATGTAACATGGGGTGGGCTGGAAGCCATCTTCCTTCCACCCAGGGATCAGAAATTGCAAAATGTCAGTTTAGACAGAGGTTCTGCGGTGACAGCTCCGAGGATCTCAAGCCAAAGACACATTGAGAAACATATGTATAATAGAGATGATTGTGACTCACTGTGTGCGCACTTCTAACACAAATCCTTCCTGAGATGGCATCTAGCAGCATCTGAAATAAAGCAAACGGTGGAGGGGGCATTAGAGAAGACACCAAATATATACACGCTACTCAGACTACCAGGCAAACACTCTGCCAGGGAGCATGAGCGACCAGAATACCGGCACTTATCTACAGATGGCCATAGACGTAACAGTAATCACAAAACAGCCAACATGAAATTATCAATGCCACTTCTGATCGTCTCCTTGTCTTTGCAGCAGTCACATGGACATATTGCGCTTGCTCTGGGGTCGTCATGGCAGCAACAGACTAATTCTGCACGGACTTCCTGTCATGTGACCTCCTCAATGTGCTCTTATAACGAAGGGTCACAGAACAGGAAGTCGTGCAGTTAGTCCGTTGCTGCCATGACGACCCCAGAGCACGCGCAATATGTCCATGTGACTGCGGCAGCGAGGAGATCAGAACAAGGTGGATTGGAAGGGTTTTTCTTGGACCGTAATGATGGAAGGTCAGAACGCTGAAGATTTCTATAACCAGCGGGAAGCTTCATTGTGACACATCGTGGCTGTATGATTGACTACAACGGGCAGATCAGTCATGTGTCAATCACGGCGCTGCGCTCCGTACAGCGGAGCCTCCAGGACACACAATATGCGCTGGAACAGAGATTACACGCCACACGCCCTGAGGAACAATCTGTGGTGCCGCACCTCCGCCCATTGTGGAGCAGAATCGTGTCCTGACACCTCCTGACACGCTGCAGCGCTCCTCTATCTAATGTGGAGGAGGCGGAATGGGCTGCAGGTTCACCGCCAGATACATCGTCTTCTTAAAGGGCCAGTAACCCTCACAGTCCAGAGCTTATAATAGTGCTGGAGTGATATAAGAGGAGCGGCTGATATCAGTCACATATATGGAGGTAAATGTCTCTGAAATGTATGATATAAAGTAGTGATCATGGGACAGGGAGGTTCATACACTGATCTGGCTGATAACAGGGAACATTAGAGTGCACAGCAAATGGAGAGGTGAAAAGAGAAGTGTCCCTCGTGCTTCCTGGCCGAGACCTGCATTGTCTTATAGACAGACTGGATGGAGTCGAGGGACAACTCCAGAAAAACATTCCCCAGGAATTGGGACCAAGTTGTGTCAAATCTGAGGTACCTGACAAAGCGGCGACTGACGCACCGAAACGCGCTGTTTGTTATTGACCCTATAAATACGTAAATAGGTTACGTTTCGCACGGCGCGGTCCCGATTTCCTGGTGAATGTTTTGCGCCTTTTTTGGCGTTGTCTCGCGGCTCCATCCAGTCTGTATTCAGCCGCCCGCAGCGAGGATTGAGGATACGTGGTGGTGATCGCGCCGTCTCATCTCCTAACTTTACACACGTCTCCATTCAGCGTTTCGCAGCTTTAGACCTGATCCCCCCCCCCCCCCCGCCCGGCGCTTCTTCTTTTAGTGTCGTCCTGAGTATTTCATATTCTTCTTTTTACTCTCCTGCCCGGGTGACAGATACTGGCGACAACCCCTAATGGCGGCCATTACAATGCCTATAAGGGTTGTGCTCCCGCTTTCATCCCTCTACATTCCTGCGTATCAGTCTTCACTGTCACTCTGGTGTTCTTGTCATGAACCCGGCAGCCACAAAGAAGGCGCATAACAACCGATATCAGATGTAAAATATGAGAGAAACTCCGGGATATTGAACCTCTCAACTCACGTCACAAACTGAGGAGAAATCTGACGAATCGACTACAGCCCGGGGCCGACATATTACCAGTCCTGACACTATAGCGAATCGCCCTCTATGGGGGGTGACACGTATACGGCTGGCGGAGCCCGTTCTATAGATGTCTATTGGCAGCGCTGTCGCCCCTCATGTTCCTCTCTCAACATCGCCCCCTTTCTTGTCGAGTAAATCGCTCTATATAGAGGGGACATTAATGGCGGGTCATGTGAAGGAAGACGACGTGCCGCTGATCGTATCAAGTGAAAAGAGAGAACGGGGGGTCTGAGCGCGGGGTCTCTTCTTTCCCTCCCCCCGTATTTACTAAAATTGGCCCAATGATGAGAAAGGAAAATGCGGCCAATCAGAGCCGGACCCTCCGCCATGTCTGTGCCCCATCATATTACTGACGGCCGTGACCCCTCCTGGTAGATTTGTGCGGGGTCTGGGAGGCGCGGGTTACCTTGTCCCCCCTGCAGTTGTTCAGGCCGATGTTAGTGAGCGGCAGTTTGCTGTCCAGGCCGTGCTGTTGGTGCTGCTGCTCTCTCTGGATCTGCTCTCTCATCTTGCGAGCTTCTTGTATGGCTTTCATGACCGTGTCCTGGTCTCCGAAAAGGGCCGGAGAGTTCAGACTAGAGAGGATGTCTATGGAGAAGAGGGAGAGAAGTGTCTAAATCACCGCCCATCACCTTATATCACATGGGTTATATACAAGCAGGGGTGTAACAAGGCCGCCCCGTAACCACCAACAGAGGGGCCCCTCAGCTGCAGGGCCACAGAGCAGCTTCTCCTACACCCGTGGATATTATAAGTCTATCATGTGACCGGTGTCATGGAAGGATCGAGGGTCAAGTCTCCTCATCATGAGTGCAGCAACTAAATAAACGTGTGATACGGATAACGGCCTCGCGCTGCGGCAGTGATGTCATCATTGTGCTGATTGGCTGGTTCTCTGTGATAGGTCAGCGCAGTAGATTGTTACCTGTGACCCCGAACACTCAGGGCTCAGTTTTAATTTTCACCTTCCGCCGCCGACCATCATTTTGGCGCAGTGACAAGGCGCACACAGCGTCCAGAAGACTCATCGTCTCCAGCTTCTCCCAAAGCGTCTGCGGCAGCGTTAACTCGGTGGCAAATTCCTCCCGCTCTTAAAAGCCGCCTTGTTTTTGCTGCACAGAGCGGGGGGGGGGGGGGGTCACTCCGACGGCCGCAATGAGGGATTTTTGG
The DNA here is from genome assembly GCF_050947455.1 of Rhinoderma darwinii. Classification (NCBI taxonomy): domain Eukaryota; kingdom Metazoa; phylum Chordata; class Amphibia; order Anura; family Rhinodermatidae; genus Rhinoderma; species Rhinoderma darwinii. The sequence continues at coordinate 76,775,741 of NC_134695.1, forward strand.
AGAGCGCAGAGATTAAAAACAGCGCTTGTTTATCGCGGACGTTTTACGAGTCGCCGTTATTGTTAATAAGATTATCTGCACTTGTTTATTGGCTTCTCGTTCCATGACGACAATTAACTAGAATAACTGATAATGACGTTCCCGCGTCCTGGACATCAGAAGGGGGCAGCACTGAGGGGCCCCGCTCTATAATTACTGATTGGTCCCTAGAGGACACCGTTGGCATTTACCCCCCTGAAATCATTCACAAGTTGCGGTAAAATGCGGTTTTCCATTGTGGTTGAAGAAAAACGCGACCGGAGCAGCGACCGTGAAAAACCAAGCGCTAATTACCACAGCCCGTTCCTGCTCAGCTCCCGGCTAAGACCGCGGCCTGGACGCAGCTCCGAAAAATGTCCAAAATATAAATCCGTGGTTCACCCCCTTCTGTCAAAGCCTCAAGGAACGTCCATCCTGCTGTTTTTTAGTCGTGTCCGTTACTAGGAACGCTGGGTGACGACCAATATGGCCGCTATAACAATTCCCACATGGGTTGTCACCCAGCTTTCCTGGACTCCTGATTGGTGGCTGCAGCTGCAATGCAGATATACTGGTTATCACCCAGCTTTCCTGGGCTCCTGATTGGTGGCTGCAGCTGCAATGCAGATATACTGGTTGTCACCCAGCTTTCCTGGGCTCCTGATTGGTGGCTGCAGCTGCAATGCAGATATACTGGTTGTCACCCAGCTTTCCTAGACTCCTGATTGGTGGCTGCAGCTGCAATGCAGATATACTGGTTGTCACCCAGCTTTCCTGGACTCCTGATTGGTGGCTGCAGCTGCAATGCAGATATACTGGTTGTCACCCATCTTTCCTACACTCCTGATTGGTGGCTGCAGCTGCAATGCAGATATACTGGTTGTCACCCAGCTTTCCTAGACTCCTGATTGGTGGCTGCAGCTGCAATGCAGATATACTGGTTGTCACCCAGCTTTCCTGGGCTCCTGATTGGTGGCTGCAGCTGTAATGCAGATATACTGGTTGTCACCCAGCTTTCCATGATCACATGCTAGTTATATAATGGAGCTTGTATAACTAGATGAACCATGCAGGGCTGTGGGAAAGCTGGGTGACAGGATGAGTAAAGGACCTCTATTCCTGTGTGATCCGCCATATATCAGACAGGGGGCGCTCCGCTCTTACCCAGGGACGATCCTCTGCCCAGGACTCCGCTGATGGGGCTGTGGATGCCGCTCTTGTTTGATAGACCCACGGGACTGGTCTTACTGGGCGGGAAGAGGTTCTGCGTCGGGGATGTGGGAGACTTTATGGGCTCCGCCGTCTTCGGTCGCGCTGATAAGTTCAGAGGCTGCGCCGCCTCATCCTGCGGGGATTTCACATAAACAATGATTAGAAGCAGATAAATGGGGCACATTAGCACTTAAGACTCCGCCGCCGCTTTACACCTCCCAGACAATGCCACCGACTCCCGCTGTAATAACAAAGGCAGCTAATTACCCGCGCCCTCCGAGAAGCCACCGAACCAAGCTCATTAATTCAGCCTCGTATTTACATCAACACGCTCGCTGATACCTGAATTACTGCGCATTACAGTTCACGTCTTAATGTGTTTTCCAAGATCGGAATTAACCCCGGGCATTTACAAAGAATCATTACAATTCCCATGGAGTTGTGTGGAAGCCGCGGCGAGTTCATACCGCAGACCGGCAGCTCCTCCTGGAAATACAGAACTGACGGACAACGCCACCCGGCAAGACGGGCGCAAAATATCCCATCATCCCCGGCTCCACCTGAGAGGTGATGAAAGGGTTAATCCCCGTCAATGACCGATCCACAAACAGTAACAATGTGTCCGGCCTGGAGAATTACAGGACATGGAAAAGAAGAGACTATTGGCCTGGCAGACGCCGCCCGCCGCTACCTGCCCTAGACCAGGCGCGCGCTTACACCGGGAAACTCTGAGCTCCGTCCATCTGCCCTGAGCGCTGAATCACTGGCGTCTGGTGCCGAGACCGGAGGCCGACACTATGGCACAGGAATGTCCCCCACCAGGACGGCAGCGCCCCCAGGACCCCCACATTGTAATCACAGGATAATAAATGCCATGGGGTCATTTATAGTCACTGGCCCCATTTATTACAATGTCTTATAGAAAACCCACAGCAACCAATCACAGCGCAGCTTTCATTGTGCCACAGCACTTCAAGAAATAAAAGCTCAGCTCTGATTGGTTATACAGGTATTCTATTAGACATTTTTAATAACTGAAGCCCACTGTCCACCCACAACGCACTGCACCCCACATTATCTGGGAAGGGCCTGTACATCCTGGTTCAGGAATAGCATGCCAGAACGACAGTGAAGACCGACGCAGGCAACGCAATAGAGGGAAGCGATCAGTAGCTCTAACAGGACAGATTTATGTCATTCAGCACCAATGGCCGCCCTTAATGCCGTATATTTACCTCTTATTTATTATAGTGCTAAATTACCAACAATTACTCCACCTCTGGATCATGTGGTTCCGAACTGATCGTGAGGAGGAGAATGATCGACTACAGCGAGGACCGAGCCAGAAAACTCTCTATAAACACCTCTCTGTGCGCCTCGTGACGTTTATATGGCGAACAAATTGTCCATGAAGCCTCGAGTCAGGTGGATGCGCATGGATTCTGTATATAATGATGAGGAAAACCTTACTAAGTCCATATGATCTCCGCACTGCACCCTACACAGGTGGAGTAGACTGCAGTGCTCTAATGAAACGTCAGACATTTTACTGAAAAGAATCTTTTGTTAGAGAGTTTAGATGTAAAGTAATAGATGAATAGCTGTGACTGTATATAAGATGTGTGTAATTATATTATATATCAGTGATGTCAGTAACAGGGGGCGGGGCTGTGACAACCTCTCACACATGATATACAGGCTGGTTGTCAGTAGTAATAGATGAATAGCTGTGACTGTATATAAGATGTGTGTAATTATATTATATATCAGTGATGTCAGTAACAGGGGGCGGGGCTGTGACAACCTCTCACACATGATATACAGGCTGGTTATCAGTAGTAATAGATGAATAGCTGGGACTGTATATAAGATGTGTGGATCTCATGTCTGATCACAGTGTAATTATATTATATATCAGTGATGTCAGTAACAGGGGGCGGGGCTGTGACAACCTCTCACACATGATATACAGGCTGGTTGTCAGTAGTAATAGATGAATAGCTGTTACTGTATATAAGGTGTGTGGATCTCATGTCTGATCACATGTAATTATATTATATATCAGTGATGTCAGTAACAGGGGGCGGGGCTGTGACAACCTCTCACACATGATATACAGGCTGGTTGTCAGTAGTAATAGATGAATAGCTGGGACTGTATATAAGATGTGTGGATCTCATGTCTGATCACAGTGTAATTATATTATATATCAGTGATGTCAGTAACAGGGGGCGGGGCTGTGACAACCTCTCACACATGATATACAGGCTGGTTGTCAGTAGTAATAGATGAATAGCTGTGACTGTATATAAGATGTGTGGATCTCATGTCTGATCACAATGTAATTATATTATATATCAGTGATGTCAGTAGCAGGGGGCGGGGCAGTGACAACCTCTCACACATGATACACAGGCTGGTTGTCAGTAGTAATAGATGAATAGCTGTTACTGTATATAAGATGTGTGGATCTCATGTCTGATCACAATGTGATTATATTATATATCAGTGATGTCAGTAACAGGGGGCGGGGCTGTGACAACCTCTCACACATGATATACAGGCTGGTTGTCAGTAGTAATAGATGAGTAGCTGTTACTGTATATAAGATGTGTGGATCTCATGTCTGATCACAGTGTAATTATATTATATATCAGTGATGTCAGTAACAGGGGGCGGAGCTGTGACAACCTCTCACACATGATATACAGGCTGGTTGTCAGTAGTAATAGATGAATAGCTGTGACTGTATATAAGATGTGTGGATCTCATGTCTGATCACAATGTAATTATATTATATATCAGTAATGTCAGTAACAGGGGGCGGAGCTGTGACAACCTCTCACACATGATATACAGGCGGGTTGTCAGTAGTAATAGATGAATAGCTGGGACTGTATATAAGATGTGTGGATCTCATGTCTGATCACAGTGTAATTATATTATATATCAGTGATGTCAGTAACAGGGGGCGGGGCTGTGACAACCTCTCACACATGATATATAGGCTGGTTGTTAGTAGTAATAGATGAATAGCTGTTACTGTATATAAGATGTGTGGATCTCATGTCTGATCACAGTGTAATTATATATCAGTGATGTCAGTAACAGGGGGCGGGGCTGTGACAACCTCTCACACATGATATACAGGCTGGTTGTCAGTAGTAATAGATGAATAGCTGTTACTGTATATAAGATGTGTGGATCTCATGTCTGATCACATGTAATTATATTATATATCAGTGATGTCAGTAACAGGGGGCGGAGCTGTGACAACCTCTCACACATGATATACAGGCTGGTTGTCAGTAGTAATAGATGAATAGCTGTTACTGTATATAAGATGTGTGGATCTCATGTCTGATCACAGTGTAATTATATTATATATCAGTGATGTCAGTAACAGGGGGCGGGGCTGTGACAACCTCTCACACATGATATACAGGCTGGTTGTCAGTAGTAATAGATGAATAGCTGTCACTGTATATAAGATGTGTGGATCTCATGTCTGATCACATGTAATTATATTATATATCAGTGATGTCAGTAACAGGGGGCGGAGCTGTGACAACCTCTCACACATGATATACAGGCTGGTTGTCAGTAGTAATAGATGAATAGCTGTCACTGTATATAAGATGTGTGGATCTCATGTCTGATCACATGTAATTATATTATATATCAGTGATGTCAGTAACAGGGGGCGGGGCTGTGACAACCTCTCACACATGATATACAGGCTGGTTGTCAGTAGTAATAGATGAATAGCTGTGACTGTATATAAGATGTGTGGATCTCATGTCTGATCACAATGTAATTATATTATATATCAGTGATGTCAGTAACAGGGGGCGGGGCTGTGACAACCTCTCACACATGGTATACAGGCTGGTTGTCAGTAGTAATAGATGAATAGCTGTGACTGTATATAAGATGTGTGGATCTCTTGATTAATGTGTTTTGGGTGGAGTGCCCCTTTTTGGAGGCCATTAGTACACGGGGCTGCCTGGCAGCGGTGGTTGGGGAGCAGTAACTCTATGGTAAGGGTCTGTACCCGGTCACTGTGCGGTGTGAGGCGCTGTCGGCTTCCAGGCGGTCGTGTTTACGAGACGCTGTACTGGGGTATAAAGGGGGTTTTACACGGGATGATTATCGGGCAGATCATTAGTTCATACAACGCTCGTTACCGATAATTGTCGGTGTAAACAGATCAGCGATCAGCAGATGAGGAAACACTCGATCATCTGCCGGTTGTATTGTTCTAAAAAAGTGAAATATTCTGGTTGTCGGCTGCGCATCTTGGGGTGTAAACAGGGGGACGCGCTGCAGACATGATGATAATGGATGGGGACGAGGGATCGGATAACGAGCGCTCCTCCCCATCCACAGCTCTGTGTGACAGGAGCAAATGAGCGCCGATCAACAATGTCAGGGTGATCGGCGCTCGGCTGCACCGGCCTTTAGGTGACTATTAGATAAGTAGCTACGATTGAGGTTTTGATTTGCGCAGAATAAACAATGTGGCACATGGCGAGTGCAGTGAACGTGTCCCGGCAGCTCGCCGTCACTTTCTGGAGCCAGCCATGTTTTCTTTGTGGAAAGCGACAATACGTTTCCCTTATATTGATGCGACACTGTGTAATCCGTCACAAACACGCGGCGCCTTCACCGGATCCGCACAACGGAAAACTGACCGCATACGATACGACAACTGGAGATCCCTCCCAGAACTTCCATGACGGTTCAAGGAACGGAAAATCACTGTCTAACCGGCCGCCATTATCCCTGAGCGTGAAACATCGGAAATGGTCAGAGCGGATCTGTGAGAACTGCGACACATCGGCGCTGCGTCCTGTTAAAGGGCCGGTGTCCAGTTCATGTGACTTTCTTATATATATTGTATCTCAATTCCTCACCATTTCCAAAATCTCTGCTTGCTGATTGGGAATGAGAACATTCTTGTTTATATCCAGAGACTGAAAAACATCCTTGACCAAGTTCTGCTTAAACAGCTGAGGGTTTGTTACAATGTATCAGTGCAAACAAACCTCTGTGATGCAAACACATCAGCTGCACAAATGTATTTCCTGTCCTGGACTCCAGGCCGATAGCTGTTATTAAAACTGATACATTGTTACAACCCCTCAGCTGTGAGAAGTGTTCGGTTTGTGCAGGATTTCAGCTTCTGGATGAAATGTCATCTTTGACTGACAGCAAGCAGAGATCTTGAAAATGTTAAGGAATTAAAACAAAATCTATTAGAAAGTTACAGAGATTTCTGAGACAAAAAATCCCTAAAGATTCGTCACTCGGGGGTCTGATGAGTCCCGCGCGTCTCGCCCCCCGCGCAGAACGTCAGTCTCCGGCCTCACTTTATGGCGTTGGGCTGAGGCCGGTCTGGTTATGAGGCTCCGTCTCCTGTATTTACCCTCCCCCGGCGGAACATCTGTCCGTTACCTAACACGACTTGATCTTGGACGGAGTCCACGTCTGTGTTTTTCTAGGCGTCGGCCGTCGTCTTGTAAATAACTGATCTCCGTGGCTGTCGGAGCGCGGTCTTACGTTGCGGCGTCGGCTGGAGATTTGGCAGGAGTGTCTGGGACACGTTTTGTCACCAAATCAATCAGCCGTCTCCGTGGCGACCGTTTTCTTTTCATAAGCGTTTTCTTTGATTTATTTTGCTAATATTTGAATGTTTTCTCTAAGTGGACGCAGATGTCGTGACACGAGCGGCGCAGATATAGGATTCCGCTGTCACTAACACGTCTTCCATCATGGCGGGGGCCGCCGTCCTGTCCTATAATGGGACAGTGCAGAGGGCGACACTTTCCATTTTATCTACATCCACTTCAGGCGTATCGCTCCCCTCCCCCGCGTTATTTGGAAGAGCGCTCTTTATTATGGCGATGCAGTGCAGGCACACGACCATCACTGGAGACGGGGGCGACACTGCACCAATCTCTTGTAGCGAACGCAGCAGAAACAACACAGAAATTCATGCAGCTCACCCGACAACGGAAAAACGCAAAATCTACGGAGGAATTTTACCTCATTTATAGAAGAAAGAGTAGAAACCGCGACGTCTCAGCGACAGAATCAACCCAGATTGGAAGCGATTGTAGAATAGTCACCAGATTGGAAGCGATTGTACAATAGTCACCAGATTGGAAGCGATTGTACAATAGTCACCAGATTGGAAGCAATTGTACAAGTCACCAGATTGGAAGCAATTGTACTAGTCACCAGATTGGAAGCGATTGTACAAGTCACCAGATTGGAAGTGATTGTACAAGTCACCAGATTGGAAGCGATTGTACAAGTCACCAGATTGGAAGCGATTGTACAAGTCACCAGATTGGAAACGATTGTACAAGTCACCAGATTGGAAGCGATTGTACAAGTCACCAGATTGGAAGCAATTGTACTAGTCACCAGATTGGAAGCGATTGTACAAGTCACCAGATTGGAAGCAATTGTACAAGTCACCAGATTGGAAGCAATTGTACTAGTCACCAGATTGGAAGCGATTGTACAAGTCACCAGATTGGAAGTGATTGTACAAGTCACCAGATTGGAAGCGATTGTACAAGTCACCAGATTGGAAGCGATTGTACAAGTCACCAGATTGGAAACGATTGTACAAGTCACCAGATTGGAAGCGATTGTACAAGTCACCAGATTGGAAGCGATTGTACAAGTCACCAGATTGGAAGCGATTGTACAAGTCACCAGATTGGAAGCGATTGTACAAGTCACCAGATTGAAAGCGATTGTACAAGTCACCAGATTGGAAGCAATTTTTTTGACACATGCCCTTTACCTTGATCTGTGTTACAGGACTGGTCCCTCTCTTTTCACTCTTCATACCGGTGGGGGACAGCGCTCCGGTGCAGTTTGGCGGCTGAGGGGTGGTCGGCATCTTGGCTCCTGGAGACATCTGCATGCTGGCGAGCTGCGCTGCGTAGATCTGCTGTGAAACAAGCAGCAATGTCAGATGGATCTCAGTGTCCCTCATCTATTTCTGCATATTGTGGTCTCGGACTTCCTCTTACACAGATTACGATCAA